>NC_045442.1:1673807-1694529 GCF_002776525.5 Piliocolobus tephrosceles
GAGCCACCTCGCCACCTCTGAGGCTCCCCCAGAGCCACCTCGCCACCCTTGCAACCCTCCCAGAGTCACCTCACCGCCCCAAGGCTCCCCAAGAGCCACCTCGCTGCCCTTGAGGCCCCCCCAGAGCTACTTCGCCGCCCTTGCGGCCACATCTGCTGCTTGCACCTTCTGCTGTTCTGTTGCCGCAGCGGGTCAGGAAGATGTGCTGCTGCCACGAATCCTCTGAAATCAGGCTGAGTATAAATAAAATACAGGTGTGATGGATGAGGCTTGGACTTGTATGAACTTAACATAGTTTAAAGTCTTTCCTAAAGTCAAAGTCAGAATGAAGTGCCCTATTTACTCACATGCTTTTTCATGTCTTCCATCAAGAAAACCTGCTATGAACGACTGTCCTGCCCCTGCCTCCCACCAAGGAAGCTCGTGTTGAAAAAGAAGACTGTGCTGTCTGCTGGGTCCACCACGCTGGGTTTGGGGCGACAGTAAGGCCCTGTGGGGGTGTGCCCCATGGGAGCCCCATTGGGTGCTGGTTCTGGGAATCCTCTTCCCCTCCCTGCATCCATGTCCCCCCATCAGCTCAGGCCCCTGAGGATGGCGTCTGGCCCCTCAGCTCCCTGGTGGGAGAGGGTCCTGGAGGGGTCCTGGCCCGGGTCCCTCCTCCCGCTGAGGCCGTTCTTCCACCGACCTCTCGGTCCAGCAGGACGTGCCAGCAGTGCTGGGGTGCAGCAGAAAGCTCTGTCCCTGGCTCCCTCAAGGCCCCCGGCTCCCTGTGCATCCCGCCCACCTAAGGCCTACTCCCAGCTTCCCTGCAGGGGGCCGCAGCCCACAGCCCACAGCCCACTGATTGTGGGCCACTTAATTATTTTGTTAATTGAAGTGAGATTCCTAGCACACAGAATTAACCACTTTAGAGTGAAGAGTTCTGTGGTGTTTAGTGCATCGACATTGTGGAGAACATACTCTGCACACCACCTCTAACTGCAGGTGTCTCACCAGCCCTAAGGGAGACTCCATGCCTGTGGATGACCGTCCCTCGCCACCACCTGCCCCAGCTCCTGGGAGCCACCGCTGCCTTCTGTCCCTCGGTCGCGGCCTGGGCATTTCACGGGGCGGAGTCACACAGTGCATGAAACTCTTCTCTCCGGCTGCCTTCGCCTGGCGCCATGTTTCTCTCAGGGTCCTTCCAGCTCAGACCGTGTGTCACTGCGTCATGCTTTTCCTTTTCTATAATCTCAACTTTTTTTTTTGAGATGAAGTCTCGTTCTGTCATCCAGGCTGGAGTGCAGTGGCACAATCTCAGCTCACGGCAGCCTCTGCCTCCCAGGTTCAAGCAGTTCTCCTGCCTCAGCCTCCCAAGTATCTGGGATTACAGGCATCCACCACCATGCCCAGCTATTTATTTATTTTTGTATTTTTTGTAGAGATGGGGTTTCATCATGTTGGCTAGGTGGGTCTCGAACTCCTGACCTCAGGAGATCCACCTGCCTCGGTCTCCCAAAGTGCCGGGATTACATAATCTCAAATTTTATTTTAGATTTGAGGGTGCAGGTTCGTTGCCTGGGTATATTGCGTGATGCCGAGGTTTGGGGTTCGATTGATCCTGTCACCCAGGCACTGAGCGTGGTACCCAGTGGCTGATTTTTCAACTCTCAACCCCTCCTCCTGTCCCCTGCCTCGCAGTCCCAGTGTCCATTGTTCCCGTCTTTATGTCCACTTGTGCCCAGTGGTTAGCTCCCACTTACACGTGACGACGTGGTATTGGGTTTTCTGTTCCTGCGTTAATTAACTCAGGATTACGACCTCCAGCTGCATCCATGTTGCCGCAGAGGCCATGACCTTGTTCTTTTTTACGAGTGTGTAATATACCACAGTGTATAGGTACCACATTTTCTTCAGCCAGTCCACCGTGGATGGGCACCTGGGTTGGTTCATGTCTTTGCCGTTGTGATTAGCACCACAATGAACACGAATGCGCGTGTCTTTTTGGTAGAATGATTTGTTTTCTTTTGGATATGTGCCCATAATGGGATTGCTGGGTCAAATGGTAATTCTGTATTTTTTTGAGAAATCTTCAAACTGCTTTCCACAGTGGCTGAACTAATTTAGATCCCCACTAATAGTGTATAAGCGTTTGTTCTCTTTTCTCTGCAGTCTTGCCAGCATCTGTTGTTTTGTGACTTTTTAATAATAGTCATCCTGACTGGTGTGAGATGGTGTCTCATTGTGGCTTTGATTTGCATTTCTCTGATGATTAGTGCTGTGGAGCATGTTTTTCATATGCTTTTTGGCCATTTGGATGTCTGCTGGTGAAAAGTATTCATGTATTTTACCTGTTTTGTTGTTGTTGCTGTTGTTTTGTTTTTTGAGACGGAGTCTCGCTCTGTCGCCCAGGCTGGAGTGCAGCGCCGTGATCTCGGCTCACTGCAACCTCTACCTCGTGGGTTCAAGCAATTCTTTGCCTCAACCTCCTGAGTAGCTGGGGTTACAGGCACCTGCCACCATACCCAACTAACTTTTGTATTTTCAATAGAGATGGGATTTCACCATCTTGGCCAGGCTAGTCTTGAACTCCTGACCTCGTGATCCACACACCTCAGCCTCCCAAAGTGCTGGGATTACAGGCATGAGCCACCGTGCCTAGCTGTATCTTACCCATTTTTTAATAGGTTTATTTGTTTGTTGCCTTGTTCAGTTGTTTAAGTTCCTTATAGATTCTGGGTATTAGAACTTTGTTGGATACGTAGTTTGTGAATGTTTCCTCCCTGTCTGTTGGTTTTCAGTTTACTGTGTCAGTGGCTTCTCTTGCCATGCCGAAGCTCTTTAGCTTAATTAGGTTCCCCTTGTCACATTTTGTTTTTGTGTTCATTGCTTTTGAGGAGTTAGTCATAAATTATTTCCAAGGCTGATGTCAAGAAAGGTGTTTCCTAGCTTTTCTTCTAGAACTTTTATAGTTTGAGGTCTTATATTTAAGTCTTTAATCTATCTTGAGTTAATTTTTGTATATGGTGAAAGATAGAAGTCCAGCTTCATTCTTCTGCATGTGGCTCTCCAGCTCTCCCAGCACCATTTATTGAATGGGAAGTCCTTTCCCAATTGCTTGATTTTGTCAGCTTTTTTGAAGATCAGATGGTTGTAGGTGTGCAGCCTTAATTTTGGGTTCTCCATTCTGTTCCATTGGTCTATATGTCTGTTTTTGTACCAATGCCATGCTGTTTGGGTTACTGTGGCCCTGTAGTGTAGTTTGAAGTCCAGTAATGTGATGTCCCTGGCTTTGTTCTTTTTCCTTAGGATTGCTTTGGCTGTTTGAGCTCGTTTTTGGTTGCATGTGAATTTTAGAATAGTTTTTCCTATTTCTGTGAAAAATGACTTTGTAGTTTGATAGGAAGAGCATCGAATCAGTAGATTACTTTGGGCAGTATGGCTATTTTAACAATATTGATACTGCCAATCTATTAGCATGGGATGCGTTTCCACTTGTTTGTGTCATCTCTGACTTCTTTTTTATTTTATTTTTTTGAGACAGACTGTCTCTCCGCTGCACAGGCTGGAGTGCAGTGGTGCAATCGTGGCTCACTGCCACCTCTGCCTGCAGGATTCAAGCAATTCTCATGCCTCAGCCTCATGAGTAGCTGGGATTACAAGTGTGTACCACGCCTGGCTAATTTTCTGTATTTTAATAGAGACAGGGTTTTACCATGTTGTCCAGGCTGGTCTCAAACTCCTGACCTCAGGTGATTCACCTGCCTTGGCCTCCCACAGTGCTGGGATTACAGGCGTGAGCCACCGTGCCCAGCCCCTGATTTTTCCCGCAGTGTTTTATAGCTCCCCTTGTAGAACTCGTTTCATCTCCTTGGTTAGGTGTATTCCTGGGTATTTTTATTTTATTTTTTGGCTATTGTAAATGGGATTGTATTCTTGATTTGGTTCTCAGCTTGAATGTTATTGGTGTATAGAAATGCTGCTGGTTATTGTACGTTGATTCTGTATCCTGATACTTTACTGAGGTCGTTTGTCAGTTCCAGGAGCCTTCTGGAGGAGTCCTCGAGGCTTTCTAGGCATAGAATCCTGTCGTCAGCGAGGAGAGGTGATTTGGCCTCCTCTTTTCTTGTTTGGATTCCTTGGTTTCTTTCTCCTGCCCAACTGCGCTGGCCGGGGCCTCTGCCCTGTGCCTCCGAGTGGCTGATGCACATTCCCTGGGGTGGCTGTGCCATATCAGGTCTACCTGCTTGTGCACCGATGGTGCTGGAGTTGCCTTCACCTTGTGGCTGCCTCGTGGGTCGTGTTCCGTGTGGTCCACCTCTCATGAGGAGCCCCCACTGTGGTACCAAGGTCACTCCGCTGGCTTCTGCAGGCTGTCTGCCCGCGGTCGGGGTCTGTGCCCCTGTGAACCTGGCCCTGCATGGGGGCCACACGTATTTCCTCGAGGGAGGCAGACTTGTTAGTGACTTTCCCATGTGTGTTTGATTTCATGTCTGCTCCCATGGACCGTGTCGCCACAGAGTTCGGACACTGCCATAAGCCACTGCTTTGTGCTCTCCCCGGCAGCCGGGCAGCCGGGATTTTGTGACTGTAGCTCCTTTCAGGGTGTTGAAAACTTTGATGACGTGTAGATCCCTGCCCAAGTGATACTTGCTCCATCCTGCTTGTGTTTGCGCTTTATGAAGAGGCTGCCGTGCTTGCGGGGTCTTCTGGGACTTGCTTGCAGGAGCTCAGAGCAGCCTGCAGCGTCTGGTGGCTCCTGTTGTCTGTGTCCACACAAGGATCCTGAGCTGGCTCAGTGTGCGGGGCCGGGGCTGCTTTCTCCCCGTGCCTCTGCCCACTGGTAATTGAGGGTGTGGCACTGGGTGGGGGGCTGTCTGTCCTTCCACTGGAAGACCTGGTGTGGACGCACAGGGTTGAGGAGCCTGGGCAGCTCCCTCTGAAGACCCCTCCTTCCTGTCCCGTCTGTGTGTGCTCCTGACTGGAGCCAGCTGTGTAGAGATGTCCTCGTTCCAGACCCACCCATCCGGAAGCCAGCCTGGGGGTGCGTGACTCTGCGGATTGTTGTTATGTTGGTTCTGTTTCCTGAAACTTTACTGAGGGCATTTGTCAGTTCCAGGTGCCTCATTCCTTCCCAGGGAGATTCTCCAGCCACCTGGCAACCCTGTGGCCTCCCCATGGGGAAGCAGTGATCGTCTCCAAGGCCTAAGCTCGTAGTCCCCGCGGCCTCCCCGTGGGAAGCAGTGATCGTCTCCAAGGCCTAAGCTCGTAGACTCTGAGGCCTGCGGGAGGTGGGGACACCAGTCTGTCAACTTCCCGCAGCCCCAGGGGCCGGACTGAGGGGAGGCAGAGCTCTGTGGGCCATGGGCCTGCGGGGGCCCGCATGAGCGTCCTGACGGGATTTTGGGAGGGAGGGTCTGGCAGTGCTGACCTCACCGCCTGTCCCCTGTGCTCCTGTGGGCCTTGGCACATCCAGGGGCCCCCAGGCGCCACTGTGGTGTTGGGCCCCGTCTCGTCCCCTCCCTGCCCTCCAGGTGGTGACGTGCACGTGGTGAGGCAGTGCCCGCCCGGCCACTGGTGGCCCCGTGAGCACTGCATGGGGCCCAGCCTCGACCCCAGGGCCCTGGGTGCAGAGCAGTGGGGTGTTCCTCATAGGCATCTGCTGGCCCCTGCGTGCAGGTGGGCCGAGGAAGCAGAGCGGTCCCCTTGAATGACATGATCCAAAGGTGAGGGTCTGGGAAGCAGCCCCCTGCAACACCCAGGACCCGACAGCGGCACCCAGCATCCCGAGATGGGGGCCTGTGTGTCCGAGGGTGTGGGGGGCGTTGGGGGTTGGGGTGGAGCCTGTTCCTTGGCACATGGGAGCTGGTGGAGGCAGAGGGGCCGTGGGGGCGGATTTCGGGCTGGCTTCGGCTTGACCTCCTGCCCCTCCCATGCGGTTGGCTCTCAGTGGTGCCATGTCTTTGTCTGCAAGCCGGACACCTGCGAGGACCCTGGGCCAGAGCTGAGGGTGGGCTTTGGTGCGTCCCCCAGTGGCTGAACAGGGCCAGGGGTCAGGTGGACGCTGAGGCCATTGCTGTCCCCAACAGCATGGCTGGAAGGATGTGTCAACGTCTCCTCAACCTGAGCAGTTATTTCTGGGGACGGCTTTGACTCCGGGGTCCCTGAGCCAGGTGACCCTCTCTCAGCATCACCAGGGTTTAGCTTGGATTCTTTTTTCCTGAACCAAACTTTACACAGTGTGTATTTGTGGCATGTGTGCACGGGGCCTCCGTGATGTGCGTGCTTGGCCCTTGGTCTGGAGCCCATGTAGAAGACTCACCCATAACAGGAAATTGGCAACCCCTGCCCTGTGAAGCCTGATGGACCTATTCAGGCCGGTTGAAAACACACAGCTCCTTCATTCAGGCGACCTGCCCTGCGAGGGCCCACATCCCAGAGAGTCTGTAGTGAGTGTCACAGCGAAGCTGCAGGGGCTGCTCCGGAATGCTGGGTGTGGTTTCCCGAGATGGTGGTTATTAGTCCGTTCTCACATTGCTAGAACTACCTGAGACTGGGCAATAATTTATGAAATAAAGAGGTTTAATGGACTCACTTCTGCAGGCTCTACAGGCCGCCTGGCTGGGAGGCCTCAGGAAACTTACAGTCACGGCGGAAGGCCAAGGGGAGGCCAGCACGTCCTCGTGGCCGGAGCAGGAAGGAGACAGTGAAGGGGAAGTGACCCACACTTTTAAACGCCCAGATCTCGTGAGAACTCACAATCACGAGAACAGCGAGGGGGAACTCGGCCCCCATGATTCAGTCACCTCCCGCCAGGACCCTCCTCCAACATTGGACATGACAATTCAGCATGAGATTTGGGTGGGGACACAGAGCCAAACCGTATCAGGGGCTTACCTCTTACCCTGGATAGAAGGAGGGTCCTGCAGTGCCCATTTTCTCACCTGCCCCAGGGCTTTAGGTGCCCACGCAGATGAGAATGGTTGGCTATGGCCTGTTCATGCCCCCAGTACCTGGTGCAGGGCCTCCCAAGCCACAGCCCTGTCCGTGCCCCCAGCTGTGCCCACAGTGCCTGGTGCAGCGGCCTCCCAAGCCACAGCCCTGTCCGTGCCCCCAGCTGTGCCCACAGTGCCTGGTGCAGCGGCCTCCCAAGCTATAGCCCTGTTCATGTGTTGTTGAGTGAATTCTTTTAGTTGGAGATGATATTTTCCTACCATTTGCCATTGGTATTTCTAGGATAAAATTATTTCCTGATGAACTGGTCATCCTTAACCCCTGTCTGCGCGTGGGCGGGGACCTTCATGTTGTGGAAGAGGCCATGCCCTCGAGGCCCTTCCAGCCCCTCCTCAGCACTGTGGTGTTTGGGGTCCTCGTCCAGCCCTGAGGTGTGTGACCGCCTGGCCTGGGGCCGCTCAGGAGAGGCACTGGGAATACGTGGGAGTCCAGAAGTAGCTCCTTTCCAGGGCCTGCCAGCCCTCACAGCATCAGCGTGGACAGTGGTCATTATCCAGGGTGTCAGGTGCCCGGAGGACCAGCCGTGAGCCTGCTGCCCTGTTCCTACTGGGTGGGCTGGGAGGAATTCCAGAGGAAGGCCTGTGCACTAGCCCAGCCACCCAGGAGAGCATGTTGGACCCGTCCTGAGGATGACACGGGCTCCGCCTGTTCTTCACAAAGAGCCCTGCAAGGGCCCCATGGGGTGGTGGTTGGGGAGGGGGCGGCCAGGGCCGTGCTCTCCGTTTTAGGAAAAGGAGACTGTGCGGAACTGCTGTTGACGGTTTGAGGAAAGGTGCTTTCCACTCTACCAAGTACTAATGTGTGTGGAAATCAGATGGGAGCTCACGCCACCTTGGAGCAAAGTTCCCGCTGTGCCCAGCAGACACCAGCCCAGCCTTGGCAACCGGGCCCTCTTGCCCGTCCACTGCAGATCCAGGAGAGGCGGCTGCCCCCGTCTCTAGGTCAGTTCAGGCCGATGTCCTGGGGCTGGGACACTTGGTGTTGCTCCCGAGGTGGTCCTGGGGGGCCACTCAGCTGGCATTCATCACCCATGTGTGTGATGGGGTGACGAGGAGGGAGCAGTGAGGGTACTTGGGACGTGGAGCCCTTCGTCCTGACTGATTTCCCGGGGCCAGTGGAGTCCGTGCACTGAGGGGAGGCTCACTGGCCTTTGCAGCCCATGCCAGGGGCTGTGGCTTTCAGGGGCCTGCTGGGCCGTGGCCTCCTTTGGGCCTCAGGCAGGCTGCACAGTGGAGGCTCGAGAGCCCTGGACCCCACCTCCAGGTGCAGAGGAGACCCCAGCCCAGGGCAGCTGATGGGTCCCCTGGGGGGTATTTGGTTCTGGAGCCCCCTCCTAGTGTCTGCAGAGGGGCCTGGTGGATGGCGGGAGGTGGGAGGATTGTGGGGGTGTCAGGCCTGGGCTTGCCATCATTGGCTCACAGTGGGCACCCCTGGGGACAGAAGCAGAGAGAGGGCAGGGCAGGGGGCCAGCAGCAGGGGGCCGGCAGCAGACGTTGGGCACCAGATGGGGTGGGCAGGGGTGATGTGGCTTTCTGTGCCAGAACAGGCAGCATCCTGCCACCCCCTCCTTCGCAGCTCCGCCCGCCCATCACTTCGGCTGCGGGGGGCATGATGCTCCCTCCCTGCTCTGAGTCACTCCTCCTCCAACTCCGCCTCACTCCCTGGAAGCTCTCGGGCACCCCGAATGACCACAGCCCGCTGGCCTAGGGTCCTGTGGCTGCCAGGAGCCACCTCTTCCTAGGAGCCCCTCTGCCTCTCTCTGTGGGAGACAGTGGCATGGATGTGGGAGGGCTGTGCAGGACCCCAGGGGCTGCAGATGGGAGGATGGAAGGGTGGATGGGTGGACAGGGCTTTTTCCAGCTTTGGCCCAGCCATATCCCTCCCCATCTCATGCTGGCCTCTGAACACACTGACCTCTGGGGTCTTTCAGGGGATTTCCCATATCCACAGGTTCCTCCCACTGAGGACCCAGCCTCATGGGCAGCCCCCAGCTGGCCCCACAGCAAGCCCTGAGCGTGGCCCTTGATGCAGCTGCACCCCAGGACACAGGGCCCTGCCCATCCATCTGCTCCCAGGCCAGGGCTCCTTGCTGGGCTGGTTGGCTTCGATCCCCAGCTGTGGGAGCAGGAGCTCCCCGGGAGGGCGGTGTCGCTTATGCCAACAGAGTGGAGTTCCCGTTACTTCGATCCCCTGCTGCGGGAGCAGGAGTGCCCTGGGGAGGGTGGGTGTCACTGACGCAGATGGAGCGGGGGTCCTGTGTGCGCTGCCCTTCCCCTTCCCGCGCTCCACACCCTTGCCTGATGTTTGCCCGTGTGGGTCCCTGGCTGTGCCCTGCATCAACCGCGAGCCTGTGGGGCTCCCATCTGCTGGGGCTCCCTGCAGCGCTGTGGAGGGAGGGGAGCTCGAAGGATGGGGTTGGAGTTGGGATGGTTCCAAGTGGAGAGATCTCTCAGAGGCCTGGAGGTTGGGGAGGCCTGAGCAGGCTGGAGGTGGCCTTCGTCCCTGCAGTGGATGTCTCCAGTGGCAGTGACTGCAGTGGTTTTGGGGTGGCGGCATCGGGGCAGGGAGCACCCTTCCCTTTTCGGGCTGGGCTTCAGCCTCCCATCTGCACCTTTAGGCCCCTGTCAGGCCCCTGCAAGCCTCAGGCCCCAGTGGCCTGGCCCTGCCCCAGGCTGCAGAGACCAGAGCCAGCCCTACTGGGCTGCTCCTGCCTTCATCCCTCTGCTGTTTGCAGCCCTGGCCCCCACAGGCTGAGCCCGGGACAGCAGGACCCCCTCCACCTCTGGACTCTGGATGGGCCCTTAGGCCTCTTGAGGAAGGGTGGGGGACCTGAGCTGGAAACGCTCCTCAGGTCCCGCCCCTCCCAACTCGGGAATCACATGATTGTTCATTATGAGACAGCTCCTGGAAGACGATCCAGCAAGGCCGGGGCGTGGGTACCTCCCTGCTGGCTGGGTACCTGCTCCGTCCTGAGCACCCTGTTCCAGGAGCCAGCTGAGGCCCACGCTTGGGGGTGATGGAGCCAGCCCAGGCAGCATTGGTGACACAGGCCGGGGCACCACAGGGTGCCCTTTCCACTGGGGTGCAGGTGCCAAGGCCTTACCAGAGCAGGTCCAGTGTGTACCGCTGACCCCACTGGGGCTTGAGAGCTTGTGGAGCTGTTTGGGGAGAGGACAGGCAGGGGCAGGTGCCTGGGCTTGCTCCCCCTTATCCAGTGCTGCTGCTGCTGCGGCCAGCGTCCTCCCTACCTGGCTGGGCACACCTGCCTCAGGGTTCAGGACTTAGGAGGTGCCCCAAGCCCCACCCCAAGTCAGGGCCAGCTCCGTTTCTGCTCTGGGGCCCGGGGCGCACGCCTGAGTGTCTGTACCTCTGGACGGGCAGCCCCAGGAGCAGGCTTCTCAGCTGCTGCAGGGCCAGGCGGCCTTGGAGTCCTCCAGGTCTGCCCTGTGGGTGGTCCTGGAGTGCTGGGTCCTGTGCAGTGAGAGGCAGGAGTGGGTGGGGCCGGGCCTCGGACAGCAGGACCCCTCTGGGCTGCCCAGGGGAGGCGCCACTGCCCACCACTCCAGCGGTGGGAGGAGCTGGAGGAGCCCAGGTCCCTGCTGCTGTGGGCGACTCCCTGCAGTCTCAGGCACCGCCCCTCGGACCCTGGAGGGCCTGAGCCTCCGCTGCCCGGAGATGCTTTGTTGCTCAGGCGTTGCCCTAATCACTAATTGATGGCAGTTCCCCATGTTGTCTGAGGATGTCGATGTTAAAACACCGGAACACGGTTCCAGACAATTTCAGACCAGACAGGACCAGGACCCACAGAACTGGCTGGGAAGTTGCCTCTGAGCACGTTTCATGGGTGGAAGCTCTCACTGTAATTAAGGTGGGGGAGGGAGATGGCAAGAATGCTGCCCTCAACAGGGTCCTTCCGGGAGTGCGGGCACTAGGACCCCCAGCTCTGGGTATGTACCTGGACAGGAGAAGCCACGATTGTTTCAGAGCCCGGGGCCCCACAGGCCTCAGCTCTGGGCTGCTGCCACATCATGGCTGTGTCTGTTTCACAGAAAAGGGTGAGGGCATTGCTGCCAAGACAGAGCCTGGGGCACAGGGTATGTTCCCAGAGCAAGACCCCAGTTGGCTCCCCGAGGCTGGAAGGGCAGTGGTGCCGGCTGAGGACAGAGCCTGTCCTGGAACTGCCCGGGGATGCCGGGAAGCTGCCAGGCCACCTGGGCGAATCCGAGCTGGACACCAGGGCTCCAGGGTATGCAGAGGCTGCAGGCTGCTGGTCACGGGAGTCTGCCCGTCTGCTCCTGGGTGAGGGGACAGTGGAGAAGGGGGAGGTGGCCAGGTGGGCCCTCTGAGACGCGTGGGCAGCGCACATAATGCTGGGCCGTGGCCCTGGTACCCAGGCATGACCTCGAGGCTCCAGGCCCCCTCTTGACTGAGGAGTCCAGGGTCAGAGCCAGCACCCACGCCTGCATCCCCTCTCCTGACCTCTGACCTTCCTGCCCTGGGGTTTCAAGACATCCTCAGTGGTGCAGGAAACTGCGTGAGGCCCAGCAAAGATTGAGGGACTGGCTTCCTCCAGGGCCCTGTGCTGCTTTCCTGGGCGCTGTGGCTGGACGCTTTTGCTCTGTGTTCCCTGCTGTAACTCGGGAGCCTCCCCACCCCTGCCCAGCGGCTCCGATGCTTGGCTCTTGCCCCACCTGTCTTGTCCGCATCTGTGTCGATCCTGCCTGTCAGCCTGGTGAGTCTTTGTCCCCACAGGCTGTGGCAAGAGGGGAGGGGTCTGTGAGGTGATGTCTGGTGACTCCTGTTCACCCGGTGGGCCAGGGTGCCCCAGGGGCGGAGGGTGGGGGGGCACCTATTGCCAGGAGGAGCTGTCGGGCCGGTTCCGACTCTTCCACCCAGCCCAGTGTTTCCTAAGGCAGGAGCCCCGTGTGGGCCAGACATCCCCAGAGGCTGCCCAAGCTCTGCAGGGCCAGCGTCTCGGAGTCCTGTGGGACGATTTTCCTCATCACAAGCACTTCCCGGGTCATAGGAGACGAGACAGCATTTAATCAACTTCTGCGTGCATTTCAACCACGTGTGACATTTGATCTTTGTGACAGCTCTCCTAGTAATGTCCACTTCTGGTGTGCAGTCCTCCCATGGGTGAAGGGGCTGGTTCTGCCTGAGGACACTCTGAGGTGGGGGCCTCTCCTGGCTGAGCGGGTGGGGTGAGCTGTGAAGGGAAGCGTCCCAGGCCTGGGACACGCTGGCAGCTGTGGGCAGCTTACCTACCACGTGGCAGCTCTGAAACTGTCCAGCACCCACTTCCTGAGCCTCCAAAGACATCAGGAGGGGACCTGGGGTGTCGGGAGCAGAGCTGATTCTCCAGCTCTTGGGGCAGCCTTTGTCAGGGGTGAGCACATTGTGCCGGGGTGACATAGCGCTGGCTCCCGGCGCCCTGCGGCAGCCTCTGTTCACTCTCCTGGGCTCCCAGGCCTGGGGGCAGCCTTCGCAGGGGGGTGCACACATTGTGCCGGGGTGACATAGCGCTGGCTCCCGGCGCCCTGCAGCAGCCTCTGTTCACTCTCCTGGGCCTTCACTGGGAGCATTTTCTTACCAGTTTTGATACAAACCCTGGCTTATGAAAAGACTGGGTTTTAACCTGAAACCCTGCTGGGGCTTCGGGCTTTCCCCAGATGGTTTGTTATTGGAAGTGCTCCTTCCACACCACACGTGGGCCAGCTGCTCGGCCGAGTGCTAGACGCAGAGGCGGGTCCCTGCAGGGCAGGAGGAAGGTTCTAGCCAGGCCCACACGAGGGCAGATCATTGTTTTCTTCTTGGGGAAAATGTTGAAATGTCACCTAACGCTTTTACCTTGGACTCGGTGGTGGCTGTGCCAGAGGCGACGTCTTGGCCGTCTCCCGCCTTGAGCCGGTGTCTGGCCTTAGACGTGCTGTGGAGGGGCGGCTCCCGCGGCTCTCTCCAGCTCCCTCTGCTCCCTCCAGCTCCCTTTCGCCCAGTTCCCAGGCCTGGCAGGACCTTCCCGGCAGACATGTGCATGGGCCACCTGTGCCGGCAACCCGGAAACCAGAAACACTTGCGGCTGGAGAGCTGCTTTCTGGAAAAGCTCCTTACCTTTTCTCTGGTTACTTTGTTGCTCCGAGTAAGCCTGGGGATGGTGGCGAAACTCTGAGAACAGTCGAATGCTGCGTTAGGACGAACGTCCACGCTGTCTGGGTGCTGGGCTTAGTGCTGATGAGTCTCGAGACAACCTGCCCCTGATTGTGGGACCTGGTTCAGGGACTGGGACCCCAGCCAGCAGCCCTTGGGGAGGACCTGGAGACGCTGCCGGACACCGTGAGAGGTGTGGGAGGCTGGTGTTGGTTTCTCAACTCGCCCACATGGATGCAGAATCCAGAGGGAACTGGGAGGAGGCGTCCCCGTGCTCGATTCTTACAGGACTGCTCTCAGTTGCCAACGCCAAAAAATGAAAGCCTTCCGTGAAGAATGAATATTTTAAAAACCCTTGATTCTGATGCATTGGCTGTTCTGGGAAGATTGTGTCTGTGGCCCTTTGGTCAAGTTGCACAATGAGGGCGGGTGCTGGTGGGCCGGGAGCTCCCAGCTGCTCTGCCCCACGCCGTCCTGCGCAGGCAAGTACAGAGGTGCTTCCTTCAGGCAGTCCTGGTTCCTGGGAAGGAGCCCCCTGCCTGTGAGATGGGACTGTGGGGAGCCGCGTCGGTTCCTCCTTTTACCGGCGTCCTAATTTGAGAGGCGGGCAGCACGGGTAGAGGATGTGCAGACGGTATCACACGGCGTAAATCACGCCGAGGAACGTGACAGACAGTCTTGGCCCCCAAAATCACGACCCATGCCCACACTTCCATGCCACACTTGCCCGGAAGTGCAGGGAGCTGCGGGAACTCTCATGAGAGGACTCTGATGGACTCTGTAGACGCTGGTTCCTGGTGACCATGGTGGTGGCAGGGCCACTCTTGGGACACCAGGCTGATTATATATTGCTCTCCTCAGAGCGCACAGGGAGCTGTTTTGACAGATTCCTGCCAGTGGACTTCCTTCTCCTTACCTCCTCTGCTGAGTGCTGGAATGAGAGCTGACCTCTTCTTTGGGAGCCGGGAATGGGGCTGAGCCTAGGCTTGCGTGGGGCAGGGCCGGTGGTCATAGGAGGTCCTGGCCCAGCCCGGGGCAGTGCAGAGACCCTCATGGGTTGCTAATGGCAGGTGTGGGGGGCAGGGACCTGAAACAGCCACTGGGTCTCCAGTTCCACTGGTTTGGAGCCTTCGGGGCTGGGGTCGGGAGGGCATGAGGGCTGCTGTGCACAGTGGCAAGGCCAGGTGTGTCTGACCCCAGCCAGGTGGGCACCCGGGGGGCAGCAGGAGCTGGGCATCAGGGTGGAGCCACGGTCATCCAGAGGATAGCTACGATGCCGATCAGCCCCCTGCCGGTGCCTGTGACTCACCTGGCAGGGTCTGGGACAGTGGGTCCCTGAGTAGGGATCCCTGTGGACATGGCTGGTAGAGACCACTTGGCTGGGGGCTTCTCATGGGGGCTGGTGTGGTGAGCCGTGCCCACAGGGTTACACTCTGCTGCTCACATGGTGTCCCGGAGCCACATCCGGGATTCCTGTCCCACCGGCACCTTCCCTGAGCAGCATCTGCATGGCTGTCTCGGGTGCCACTGTCTGGGACTTGGTGTCCCTGTGGCCGCCCTCCTGGTCAGTCTTAGGAAGCGGGGACAGTTGTGTTCAAATCACAGGCATTGAAAAGTGGGCGCCTCAGCCCCCCCCCCGACCCCCCCCCCTCCCCCCCCCCCCCCCCCACGGCCCCGCCCCGGCACCCCCCCCCCCCTCCAGCCCCCCCCCCTCCACGCCCTGACCCCCCACAGCCCCACCCCAGCACACCCCTGACTTTACAGCCCCACTCCCTGCACGCCCTGACTGCCCCCCACAGCCCCGCCCCAGCACATTCCTGACTTTACATTCCCACCCCCTGCACGCCCTGACCCCACAGCCACGCCCCGGCACACACTCACCCTGCTGCTGCCTCGTGGCCGGGAGCCCCTGCCAGAGCTGCGTCCTCCTCACACCCTCGGGAGGTACTGGCTTTGCAGGCACAGGTGACACAGTTGCCGTGACTCCCTTATGCTTCTGGCTTATTTAATACATTTTGTTTCCCATCCCTTTCCTCTCCAGGAGGGACTCACCTCAGGAACTAGTGCTTATTCTCTAAGTTGGAGGTGATGGTGGCTGGGCTCTCTTGCTGGTTCACAGCTCAGGGGACCAGAGGCTTAGGGCTTCACGCTGTGCGGGCTGCTTGGGGTCCTGGGGGAGGCCACCGGAGCATGCGCCCAGGCACTGGAAGATGCTGGCTTCATTTCCCAGGGCAGTCCAGGACTGGATTCCAGGTACCCATGTGCCAAATGCCAGGATCAGGGGCGTGGCACAGCAGGTGCCATGTGGCCGTCCTAGGCATGCGTGTGGGCGTGGACCACCACCCTCGTCCTCAGCTCTGTTGGGAATGGCCAAGGCTGTGCCAACCATGGGCTTCTGTGCCCGCTGGGGCTCTTCTGCCTCTACTGGGTGCTCCAAGAAGGAGCACAGGGGTCTCTAGGCAGCAGCGGCCTGGGTGGAACCTGGGTGGACAGAGGGTCCTTGGACCCAGAGCCGCCCAGCAGAGTTCATCTCCCCAAGCTGTGGGCAGCCAGCTCAGCCCTGGGCCTTGCCCTGACACCCTGTCCCCTCCCCACTGCAGGGCAGGCCCCACAGACTCCAAGGTCCATCCTGTTGGGGTTGGCTGCTGGATGGCATCGGTGTCCCTGTCTCCCCTGCCACGGCCCAGCTGCCCTCTCGTTCCCCTCCCTCCTCCAGTTCAGCCCCGTCCATGACACATGCCGGTTCGCAGCCCACTTTCCTTTAACATCTGGTGACATCGGGTGACACCACAGGGTGGCAGCTACTCCCTGCCTGTGGGGCTGTGGCCCGGGCTGCCTCGGAGTGGCTTTGCTGGTGCCAGAGCAGCCTCTGCCTTGATGACATAATCTCTGTTTGGGCGTGCGTAGTTTTTCCTGAGGAAGGAGGCTGGGATGCAGGGTGGGGCGGCTGCCGCCTGGAGCTGGGGATCTTGGGGGCTGTGCCAGCTTGTGGGTGTCGGCCACAGGTCTTGTCTGTGCAGCACGGTCTGTCCTCTGCGGCCTCTCTGCCCAGTGCCCAGCTCTGATGCCTGGCAGCCTCTTCTCTCACCCCTTGAAACCCCACCCCCTCCATCAACCTGGTCCTGACCCCCTGTGCCAGTCAGTGCCCCTCTAGGCACTTGCAGAGGGGAGGTGAGGAGCACCTTTCTAAGGCACTTAAATCAGACTGCTCTCCCCACTTCTGCAGAGTCAAGCCCCACTGCCGTCTTGTGCAGCGGAGACCAAGGCCACAAGTCACAGCCCCTTTCTCACCCCCAGGTGCTCTGCTGACCGCCCTCCCACTTCACCCACTGACCAGCTTGTGGGTCTGTCCATACCATGGGGTCCTTTTCCTGCCTGTGCCCAGGCTGGCCCCTCACCTGGGCACCCTCTCTCTGCCCCCAGCTGATGCCCACTTGTCTGGAGGGCCCAGCACAGGTGTCCTCTCCCCAGGATACGACCCTGCACCTTCACACCGGCTCTGCCCTGTGCTCCAAGCCCTGAAGCCTCCATGGGTCCTTGTCATGGCGCCCGTAGCTCAGACTGAAAGACCTCTGGGTGTGTGACTCTGTCTCCAGGGTCCGTGAGGATGGACACTTTGCTGTGTCTGTGCTGAACCCTGGTGCTATCCTGGAGCACCCTGGGAAGGGAGTGGGCCTTTTCCAGTTCAGAGGAAAATGTGAAGAAACCTTTCTTCTAGAAACTGTTCTGTCTCCTCCTCCACACACCGAGTGCCTCAAGCACTTGCCCCACCAACGGCACAGGGTACCCCCAGGGAGCAGTGGAGACGAGATGAGACTCCAGGTCGTGCCTCCCAGGAGTGGTCAGTACCCACTGCGGTGTCTCCCTGGGTCTGCCTCTGGCCTTGGCTGTGTCTTCCCTGCCTTTAAAATAACCATGTTTGTGTGTTGGGGGGCTGGGTTCCAGTTGTCGAATTCCCCACAGAATAAGTGAACATGAGGCTGTGGTAAAAGTGGGTAAAAAAGTGAAATGTTGTGAACCAGTGGGTGTCCTAAACCTGGCTCCAGGACACAGGGCCTTGCAGTGAGAGCCATGTGCAGGCCCTTCATGGGTGCAGCACACTGGGGGTGCAGACCCGGGGACACAAGCTTAGGGGTGCAGAATTTGGGATATAGGCCTGGGGACACAGGTGGAGGCAGCTGCTGGCCTGGGAGTCATCTGGAGGGGCTCATCCTGGAGGCCAGTGGGTGACATTGTGGGACCCCCGTCTTATGTGTACGGAGAATGTCCTGGGTTTGAAAGGCAAGTCGAGGCGGTCTGGAAAGCCCATCAGACTCCCTTTCCTTGGTGTGGATAGAGGCTCCCTGGGCAGGGCACACGGGGAGGTCTCATGAGTGACAACTGGGGGGCCGTCCTTCTCCCGGAAGGGCTTGCAGGTGTGGGAAACGGTGCCTTCTGCAGCTTTGCATAGGCCTGCGGAATGGCCCTCGTGCTGGGCGCAGGCACTCCCAGGCCACTCAGGTCATGGTGGACACAGCTGCAGCCCTGAGCCTCCTCTCGTTCATCTTGGGACCGTTTGCAAACTCCCCCAGGCTTGCCCAGTGAGTGTCAGCAGGGCCGACGCCCCTGTCCTCTGGAGACGCGGAGCAGGGTGGAGGGGAACCAGGAACAGCTGCTCACGCGTGCGTGGCTTCCCCCAAAACCCCGGGCCTGCCTGTTTGGGGGTGTTCACTGGACGGAGCAGCTTTCAGTGGGGGTGGCCGGTGCCCGGGACGGCAGCCCAGTGGAGTCGGACTCAGGCGTGTGTGGCTGGTTCTTGCCGTGTCCCTGCTGTGGTGGGCACCTGCCTAATCCTGTAACAGTCCTGAGAATAGGACGTGCATGACCCCAGGCCCACGTCTTCACTGACTGGGGCTCAGCCCCCTCCTGCCTCGCACAGGAGTGAGAGTTCAGCCCGCCCCACGTAGATCCTCTTCTAGGGTGAGGGGCCCTGGCAGCATCGGGGTGGGGGGTGTCGAGGTGGAGGAGCTGCTCTGGGGTGGGGGTTTGTACCACGTGGGGCCTTACTGCTACCTCACCAGGTGTCCCTCTGTTTTATTCTGCAGTGAACTTTGACCACTTCCAGATCCTTCGGGCCATCGGGAAGGGCAGCTTTGGCAAGGTAAGGCAGGGCCTTGCATGGGGATTGGGCTGAGGGGGCAGGGGCAGAACCGTGGAGCTGGACGTGCTGTCCCCTGAGTCCACCTACCCCCATCCTCCTCGGGAGAAGCAGCCTCACCCGGGCCGAGGCTCCAGGTCCTTTAGGGAGGGCGTGGGCACTCCTCCCATGGAGGCAGCCAGCTTTGCCGCTGTCAGACTGGGCCCCATGGTGTCACCAACACCACAGCATCCAGGAGCCACGGGGACAAAATCGCAGCTTTGGCTGAACCGGAGCCCAGAAGCCAGGCTGTGCCTACGGCTGCTCCTCAGGGCCTGCAGGGGACAGGATGGAGGGTGGGTGCTGAGCATGCATCTTCAGCTGGGCCCTGTCCTCTTCCCCATCCCTGTCTCCAGCCCCGTCCAGAACGCCCTGCTGCTATCCTCCACGTAGGCCTGCTGGCTGGCCTGGACGGAGCCTGTTCCTTTACTCCTTTTGTTTTCTCTTGGCCAGATCTAACTTCCTGATTGCCGCCTTGTAATATCTAGAGATCAGGGGTAATTATAACTCAAAGAGGCTTAACGAGCACTCGGGAAAGGTTGGAATTAGCCCTCCGGCTTCTGCGCGCGGCTCTGTTGTGGATGAATCACTTCTGAATGGACAGTTCTTTTCAGCTGTCCCAGGAGGCTTAGCAGATGGGCTCTGCCTCCCTCCCGCTCCTGGCTGTACAGCTGCCTGGACACTGTCTATTTAAGCCCCATAAGCCCTTTTTAAAGCGATTGCTGGGCTACCGGAGTATAATACGTAGGGTATTTGAATGTGATTAATTACCTCCATTTCATTGTATCGCAAGTCATGGCTCCACTGGGTTACTTGCGGCCTGGGGTGATGAAAAGTCAGAGCGAATGAGCCCCTTTGTGCAGTGCGTTGAGAAAGCTCCCGCGCACCGAGGAGAGAGTGCTTTTGAGTCCCTGCATGTGGGGAGGCGCCCGTGGACCTGCACTGTTTTGTTGCTGGTGAGGCCGGTTGAGCGTCGAGGTGAGGTGCTGAAGCCGGCGGAGTTCGTCAGAGACACTCAGGGCTGTTGGGACTGACTCAGACCCTCCTGTCCTCCCAGCTGAGCCTCAGTTCTATTCTCCGGGCCCACAGCGGGTGCATGAGGGGCAGGCAGGATGGAGTTTGGGGGCACGGCTCCCCTCTGGCAGCGGAGGATGGCAACTGTGACGGAGTTCAGGAGAGGTGGCTTAGGGGGACCCTGGGAGTCACCAGGCATCCAGAAATCAGGTTCAAGGAGGCAGGCTGGGAAGCCTGGGCCCGGCCAGCACATCTGGAGAGGACCAGGCCAAGGGCATCTGAGGGGCAAAGACCTGCCCTGGGGAGCGGGGCTGGCAGGTGCAGGTGCTGTTTCTTGGGGGCCCCGGCGTCTCCCCATTGCCCCCGCCTCTGTTGGCCCTACACCCCTGCCTGGGGATGGTCCCCTCCTTCTCATGAGCACAGGTGGGCAGCCTCAGCCCTGCCACTGTCTGCAGACCCCCCCAGGGTTCTGCTCCTCAGACCAGTTCTTAAGAGGCTCGCAAAAGCCAGCTGGCCCAGAAATGGGCAACTGTGGAGTGTGGGGAACAGGAGGGAGCCACTGGGTGCTGTGCTCAGATGCAGGGTAATCGTGCACCTGGAGGGTTCCTTCTGGCTCCCAGTTAGGCCTCCTCATCAGGCCTGCAGGGGTTCTGTGCAGCACTTGCTGATGGATGCCTGGCACCGAGGGGAGGGTGAGGTGCGGCCTTTCACTGACCTGGAGGGGTCCTTCCAGCTGTTTCACGGGCCAAGGCAATGACCCCATAGCCGGAAGGATGAGGGCTGAGAAGGGTGGCTCTGCATGTGGTTGGGCTGTAGCTGCGTCTGCTCACACGTGGCCTCAGTTCAGAGGGGCTGCAGCAGCAGAGGCCCCAGCCACGGCTGTTTCCCCGCAGGAGGTGGTGGGCCCAGGCTCAGCTGCGCCCTGGCCCTGCCAGTGTTGGAGCCACCTGTGAAAATGGCTCTGCGTCGAGGGGTGGGATACCCTGGCAGCGCACCGGAGCCCACCCGTTCAGGACGGCGCAGCGTTTGGAGTCCGACCGGGTAGAGTCCGGTCCTGCCAAATGGCTGTGGTGCAGCTGCTCTACCTGCCGGGGCCACAGCTCCACTCTTGGGGCCGCCGCTCCTGAAAACGGATTATCTAGAGCTGGCCCTTGGCTTTTATGTTTGTTTTCAATTTTTAAAAAATTACAGTGAATTACACATAACAAAATTTACCATTTTCACTGTTTTGAAGGCAGCTCTCGGGCCTGAAGTACATGGTGCCCCCCAGTTCTGTCCAGCTGAAAGTGGTGGCCTTAGTTAATTCCAGGACTAACCACTTAGCGGGAGGAATCTAGACTTGGAGAAAATCTGTTTTCTTCCTGCCATGGACATTCCTCCAGCCTGCCCCCC
>NC_045442.1:1699529-1708525 GCF_002776525.5 Piliocolobus tephrosceles
TCTCCGCCCCCGCCCCGCCCCCACCCGGCATGGACATTCATCCAGCCCAGTCTCCACCCCTGCCCTGCCCTCACCCAGCATGGACATTCATCCAGCCCCCGCCCCCGCCCCGCCCCCAGGCCGCTCAGTGTGATTACATTCTGCCTGGCGCCTTCTCAACTTCCAGCCGGGGTTACAAAGGCCTCGGTGTCTGAGAAGCTCGCTGCCTCCCTAGCACTGCCTAATTGTGCTTGTTCAGAATCCAGGACACCGAATTCCAGCCTCAGGCCACGGTTATCTCAGGCTGCGGGCTGTGGTCACAGGAACTGCGGGTGGGGGCAGCCCCTTCCCACGTCCTTCCGGGAGCTGGTGGTGGTTGGCTTGGATGCAGCTGCCCCAGGGAGGAGGGCAGGTCGCTGCCCCAGGATCTCTCTGGGACCAGGCTTGGCTGGGGGGCGCAGACCAGTGCAGGTTGGGCCGGGCATGAACCCCAAGTCCATGCCGAGCCCCGGCCCCTCTGGCCTGTCAGGCGGGCTTCATCTCTGGACACAAGTCTCTTAAAAGCCGTTGACTTTTCCGGTCTGTGGTTCTCCTGGGTGGGGGTACAGCGTTTTCCTGTTCTTTGGGCCAAGGTTTCCCGAACCAAACGCGCCGTGGAGGAGCTGCCCCTCCCGCTGCTTCTGAGGCTGAGCTGGGTCTGTGAAACATGCTGACAGGAGGCACGGGGGCAGGGGGAAAAGCATACGAATTTATTGTTAGTGTTACATGTGCAGGGCATCGTGGGGGAAAAAGGAAGTACCCAAAACAGTGGTGGGCCCCGAGGGCTGACGGGCAGGCTGGGAGAAGGTGGAGTGGGGGCCGTGTGGGGGGCACACAGCGTGTAGGGAAGACTACAGGGCCCTCAGAGAAGCAATGGGGACTGTGATGGTTTGTGACCGAGCCTGAGGTGGGGGTGGATCCCTCTTCCTGGGCCGGTGGAACTGCAGGGGGGCTGAGCTGGCAGTTTCTCTTGGAGGGTCTGTCTTTAGACAGATGAGGGGAGTTCGGTGAGAGCCGCCCACCTCAGGTGCTGTTTTCCAGTGGCTTCTGCTCCAAATAGTCAACAAGGCAGAGTTTGGTGGTGCCACCAGAGCCCCTTCACCACCCATGCCCTTCTGTCCTCCTGCTGCACTCCCCCCACCTCGGGTCCTGCTCCACTGGCCCCGTGCCCCAGTTGCCCTCAGCTGCCCCACTCCCAGCAGCTCGCAGCTCATGGCCCCTCTCAGAGGACAACAGACCCTGGCCCCCATACATGCTTGAAGACCGTCTGCACCCAGCGCTGCCTCATTCACGATCAGGGCAAAGAACATTCTGTTCTGGGGAGAATGGAGTCCATTTGGAATTCAGCTTTTATTTTTTTGCTTTTTTTTTTTTTTGAGTCAGGGTCTCCCTCTGTCACCCAGGCTACAGTGCAGTGGCGTGATCTCGGCTCACTGTGACCTCCGCCTCCCAGGTTCAAGTGATTCTCGTGTCTCAGCCTCCTGAGTAGCTGGGACTACAGGCGTGTGCAACCACACTCAGTTAACTTTTTTTGTATTTTTAGTAGAGACGATTTCGCTATGTTCGCCAGGCTGGTCTCAAAGTCGTGACCTCAAGAGATCTGCCTGTCTCAGCCTCCCAAAGTGCTGGGATTAGAGGTGTGAGCCACCACGCCTGGCTGGAATTCAGCCTTTTAAATCGGCAGGAACTGCTTGTGGACAGCTTTTTGTGGGTGTGGCCACGTGCAGGCCTCTCTCTGGGTGTCCCGCACTGTTCCCTGCAGGGTGTGCTGACCAGCGAGGCTGCAGTACTCCAGAGCCTCTTCTACACTCTGCCAAAAATGCCGGCTCTTCCCCTGTGTTTATATTTCCACATGGACTTTTGAATATGTCTTGTCAAGGTCGAAAGTAACGCCACTGGGATTTGGGTAGGACTTACATTTTCAGATTAATTGAGAGCAAAGTTGAGATCTTACCCATCTAGGGGTCTAGTGACTTTTACCCAAATAGCCATCTGCTTTTTTATATTGATTCTTCATATTTTGCTATGTTTATGCTACGTTGTTCCTGTAGTTATTATTTGTCACGTTGTTACGTGTAACTTTTTGCTACTGTGACTGAGAGACTTTATTTTCTAACTTTTCCCAGTGTTAAATTGTCAACTTTGTTCCTGAGCTGCGTGGCCCTGCGTCCTGCCTTCTCGCACCTGTCAAAGGGGCAATGGGCGTCCTCTGGAGCCACGGCTGTGCTTCTGGCTGGAGGAGTTGGGTGGGCTGGGCGTGTGGCTCTTGTACCTAGCCTGGGCAGCAGCTGTGGGTGGAGGGTCGGGTTTGGCTTTACCAAGCTGTGGCTGGTGCTCCTGGGAATAACAGCCAGACCCTCAGTGAACTAGGAGTGTTTTGGGTGTGAGGTGCTAAGTGCTGGGAGATCACGTGTTCCTGTTGACGTTTGTAGGGGCAGAGGCTGGGTTTCCACTCAGCCAGAATGCTGCAGGGAGCACCAGGACGCCAGCTTGGTGGTGTCTGATGGGCACAGCTATCAGGAGGCAGAGGCGTGTCTCTCGGGGTGTGGTGCCCCTTTGGGGGTTCGAGAGTCCCCTGCCCAGATGGATTTCTCGGTGGCACGGCTGGCTGTTGGGCAGTGGGCATAGTTGGGTGCAGCCCCGCCCCTTGACCCTGAGTGGGCCTCTGCTGTCTCCTCTCTAACACCCCTAGCTGGCTGGGCTCCTCGCCCTGCCCTGCACACCCCTTACCGCAGGCCATCCCCCTTTCCGAGAGAGAGAGGCACAGGCGCACGGCGTCCGCATTTCCCAGGCTGTGCAGAAAGAACTAAGAAAACGGGGGTCAAAAGGCCTTCACCACAGCCCCCACCCACCCCGAGGAACCGCCTGTCCTTGCAGTGACCCCGCGTCCCCAATGAACCCGAGAGAGAGGCAGGAAGAGGGAGAGCACGTCTGTGGGTAAGGGCTGCCTGGCCGGGCTCCCCAGCTCCATGTCCCTGTGCAGGGCCTGTGGGCGTGGCCCTGGATTCCACCTTGCCTGGGCCCCCTGTGCTGTCTCGGCGAGAAGACAGTGCCTGTGGTCACCATGGCAACCTCCACCCGGCTGCTGCGGGACCACCCTGCCAGGTGCAGCCCTAACGCAGTGGCTGAGCCTGTGGTCTCTTGAGTCCGTGCCGGGAGGAGCTGCTTCTGAGGGTTCCTCACATCCATCGGGGGGATTTGCTGCAGGTGGAGAGCAGCACTGGCCGAGAAGAGCTTGGAGGTGTCTGGGTTCTAGGATGAAACTCAATTGCCAGCTTGGAGTCATGGGGGTCCCAGACCACCACCTGGGTGGCTCCAGTCAGCGCTGCCTGTAGCCCAGGCTCTGCCCTTGTGGGGGGCTTCCCTGGGGGGCCTCATGCTCTCCAGGCCACCAGGATAGCAGCTCCACCGAAAGGCAGCCTGGGTGACCTCAGCCTGGCAGGCGGCTCTGTTTTGTTCCTCACGCTCGCAGCCAGCGGACACTGACGCCGATTGGAAGCTGGGTGTCCTGGGGGCTGCTTATTTGTGGTGTGTGTTCCCATGGTGAGCGATGCGTTCCTGTCCTCCCTGTCCACCCTGTTCCTGAGATGTCCAGGCCTGGATTCTGGACTTGGGATCTGAGCACCCCGGGTCTATGTGCCGTGGGTGACCCTCACGCGACAGCCCCCTGGTGTCCGGGAAGCCTGGCCGAAAGGGAGCCAGCCGTGGCCTCTGAAAGTTGATGATGTCCAGCAGTGTCTGCAGAAGCCCCGCAATGCTGGCCTGCTGCCAGGCTCCCGGGGCAGGGGCTGCTGCAGTCACTGCGGGCGACTGAGCCTGGGTTTCTCCCCAGACGCCTCTCACTTCCCAGCAGCACAGGCTCTGGCTTCCTCGCCAGCCCGCTGCCCGGCCACCCCGCTCAGGGCAGCAGGAGCCCTTTGTGGCGGCCACAAGGGCGTGGCACAGAGTGACCCCCATCTGGCAGGGAGTGTGCGGTGCCCCTGGGGACCTTGCAGCAGCGGTGTTTCTGGACTCCGTTAGTTGGGACTAAGACGGTTTGATACAGGCTTTGGGTTTTTGCTGACTTTGCTGTGATTCTGTGATTGTGTGTGTGAGATGGGCTCCCCCGGCTTGGGAGGACCGTGTGCTGTTGCTGGGTCCGGAGAATGTTTACTGGGCTGAACTGACCTGTCCTCCTGTGGGGACCAAAGGAATCTGCTGGCTGGACCCAGGGCCCCAGGACGGGCTGTGGGGAGGTTCAGCGCACACAGTGCCCTTGTCCTGAGCCCTCACACAATCTGTAAAATGCCCATCAGCTTCCCGAGGGTTCTGGCCTGTGGCTCTCAGGAGTGTGGAGTGTGGTACTGGCCACCGCAGACCCTGTCTGGCTTTGGGGTTTAAATGGTTAAGTGCAGTGTGATCTTCCTCCCTTGGACCTCTGATGGGGAGTGCTTGGCCCCACATTGGCCCACATGTCCATCCTGGCCCAGGGCGAGGGTTTCAGGAGCACTGGGGGCCCAGACAGGGCTGGACAGTCACCCCGGCACTGCAACCTGGTCTCTGCCGAAGTGTCCACCCAGCTTGCCCCTCCTCCACGTGTATGGACGCGTGTGTGCGTGCATGTGTGCATGCCTGTGTGTGTACATGAGCATGTGTATGTGTGCCTGCATGTCTGTGTGATGTGTGTGTGCGTGCCTCTGTGTGTGTGTGCATGAGTGTATGTGGTATGTATGTGTGCGTGCCTGTGTGTGCATGTGTGGATGTGGTATGTATGTGTGGGTGCGTGCATTGCACATGTATGAACTGTGTTTCCAACGCTTTAATGTCAGGGCTTTGCTGACCCCAGAGAGACTGCCCCTCTGGGGCCAGCCACTTCCTAGAGATCAGAAACGCTTGCCTTTGGTTGCCTTTCAAATGCAACCCCCAACCCACCCCCAGCTGTCTCCTCTGTGTGCTCCCAGGCTCGGGCCCACATCCCCTGCATGAATCACGGCCTGACCGCAGACACCCAGGGCAGGCCTGTATCCCCACAGCCCAGCCTGTATCCCCACAGGCCAGCCTCCAGCGTGCTCACCCAGCTTTCCCCACCTTTCCCGAGGAAGCCTCCGCCAAGGCTCTGCCTGTTTCCCCATCACGTCGTCTGTCTCTGAGACCGTGGTCTTCCCCTGCGTGGCCCCATGGTGTGGCATGCCCCTCCTCCTGTTGGGAACTATAACAAATGGTCTCATCAATGGCAGGCGTCTCCTGATCTCACCCATGTGCGTGATAATAAAACCTACATTTTAAAGCAAGGGCCGTCTCCTGAATCGTGTGGATCTCTTGGGCCTGCTGTCCAGCTTCCCATGGGGGCCTCTGAGAGCAGCTGCCGCACCACAGTCCTCAGTAGAAGCTGCCTCGGTCCCAAGGAGGCTGCCCCGTGCCCTGGCCAGATGGTGGGAGGCAGACCCCTGCCAGGGCTGCTGGCAGTTCTCCAGGCCTCCTCCACTTGCCTGCCACACTGAGGGACCCAGCTGAGCAGCTGCCTTTTCTCTGGGAAGGTCAGGGCTGGAGACTCGGGGGCTCCAGGCTGTGCTGGGTCTGACCACCATGGCTCTGAAGGAGACAGAGATGCTAAGGATTAAACAGACCACCCTCCCCGCCAGGCCAGAGTTGGGACGGGGGATGGCAGCTCTGATTAGAGAACCCAGAGGAACCCTGTGTACACAGCAGCTGGAGGCTCCTAAAAGGTCGGGGGAGGGATCGTGCTCTCCCTGCCGTGGGGAAGCTGATTCTGCCAGGGCCGGTTCCGCTCCAGGCTCCGGGGGCAGAGGGGTGAAGCTGCACCAGGACCAGCCCCGCTGGCACACTTGGGTTCCTCTGCGCCTCGCCCTCTGCTTTGGATTCGCCTCCACCACCACTGCAGGACCAAAGAAATCCTGTGTGGGGGCCTCGGTGCAGGGTCCGCATGGAAGACACGGTCACCACATGCTCCTAAATGGGCCAAAACACGGTGGGAATTTGCCGGGCCCATCTCTGTGGGTCGCCCAGGCTGCACCTTTATGCCTTAAAATAGCTCTTTCCCTCATGACTGATTCAGGAGGAGAAGAACGTTCGTATCCATTTTCTCATTTTCTTCCCTCAACAGGCGCGTGCATGGTCCTTGCCTTTGCCTTGGAGCTGCAAGGAAGCTGAGGCCAGAGAGGTGGCCCTGCTGGCCTCAGGTCAGGTCACCTGGCTTGGGAGGAACAAGCACCAGTGGAGGGCCGAGGGGCCCAGCCTGTGAGCCCAGAGAGCACAGTGCAGGGAGCACAGTTCAGGGAGCACAGCCCAAGGAGTGGGAGCCCAGAGAGCACAGCCCAGGGAGCACAGTCCAAGGAGTGGGAGCCCGGGGAGCACAGTTCAGGGAGTGGGAGCCCAGCAGGGCAGGAGCCCAGGGAGCACAGCCCAAGGAGTGGGAGCCCAGGGAGCATAGCCCAGGGAGCGCAGTCCAAGGAGTGGGAGCTTGGGGAGCACCGTCCAGGGAACACAGCCCAAGAAGTGGGCATTTAAAATGAAACTGCCCGCCCAGCTGGCAGCTCTGGTCTCAGCAGCTGGGAGGCCATGGTCAAAGAACAAGGGATCCATCCACCTGTGTGGGTCCCTGAGGGCCGGCCTCACCTTTGGGGGTAGAACTGGGGCAGGCAGGTTTCCATGATACAAACACAGCATGGAAGCTGAAGATCTTCTCATACTTACAGATCTTGGCGGGTACATGGCAGGCCTGGTGCCCACAAGCACTTGGAGGTTGGGGGCACAAACAGACAGGGAGTGCAGGGACCCTGGGGCCAACACGTTTGTGGGATCCAGAGGAGCTCTGCTTGGTGAGTGAATCCCAGGCACCAGGTCCAGGGTCACACTGTGATTGGCACGTAAACTGGCAGGCAAATGTCTGAATGGCCCAGGAAAGGAAGACTCTGTTAGGTGGGAGACTCGCCTCTAAGTTTCCATCTCTGGCCACCGGCTGGAGCCGCTGGGGTGAGTGGGGGATAGTATTGGAAACCGTGTTGAGGGTGACTGAGCCGTTCTGGTGTGGAAAGTTAAACTTGTATTTGAGACTGACCTGAGGCAGCATGACGTCATAGGCACCCCTTCCTGGGCCGCCTCCCTGGCGGTCCTGCAGCGAGCCCACGAGGGAGGCGGAAGCTTACTCCCCATCCCGCTGGGCCCACGCGTGGCAGACACAGCTGCCCAGTGTGTGTGGGGCCCGTGCACGGTGGGGTTGCCACTTGCCACCCAGCCTCAGCTTCCTCATCTGGACTGGGAGCCCCTGGCCACCCCATCCGGTCCCCCCTTCTGGGAACCTCATAACAGGTTGTGGCATCCAGGACCACAGGGACATCAATGACCATTTCCGGGGCAGTCAGGCCTCTCCATGGGCTCAGAGTCCCAGCACTGACCACGTCTCTCTGCTGACCAGCCCGTCTGCAGGCCCTGCCACCTGGGGAAGGGGCCCGGGTCCTTTCTGTGCTCCTGACTGAGGCTCATGCATGGGTTTTGGGGCCACGGAAGCATTGTCTCCACTCTTTTCTTTTTCTGGTTTTTAGAAGGTGCAACTCACGTGGTATAGAGAGGAGCACAATGCCCCCCCGCAAGCACCCAGGTCTGGCCTCACCAGGAACCGACGCGGCACAATCCTGTTTCAGCCACAACCTTCGCCCACCTCCCATCGTGCCCTGGGTATCCGACATGAATTCCAGAGGGTGTGTCATTTTACCCGTCGATAGTTTAGTGTGTATCTTTCAAGATGAGGACTCTCTTCGCAGCCACCACCACGGTATTTTTCCACACCTGAAACAATGGTCTTTACGATCCCGTCACACTGCGCCAGGCTTGTGTTCTTCCAGTGCCTGTGACTGGCTTGTGATGGTTTCTCTGAGTCAGGATCTGGATGAGTCTATGCAGTGAGGTGGGCCCGTGACCGCCAGTCACTCTGTGGGCCCTGTCCTTGCTGTTTACTTGCTGAGGGCCCAGGTGGCTCCGTGGTTCCATATCCTGAGCATCCTGTCTGCTTCTGCTGCCCACGTCACCTGGAGGCCCGGGCACTGTCCCTTCCTCCTGCCTTCTCCTTCCTTCCAGAAATAACCTTTGTAAGAAAGATTTTGGCTCGTATTTCCATTGGTTGGTTTCTTTTTTTTTTTTTTTTTTTTGAGACGGAGTCTTGCGCTATTGCCAGGCTGGAGTGCAGTGGTGCAATCTTGGCTCTCCGGGTTCAAGATATTCCCCTGCCTCAGCCTCCTGAGTAGCTGGGACTACAGGCGCGCGTCACCACGCCCAGCTGATTTTTTGTATTTTAGTAGAGATGGGGTTTCACCATGTTGGCCGGGATGGTCTCGAACTCCTGACCTTGTGATCCACCCGCCTCTGCCTCTCAAAGTATTGGGATTACAGGTGTGAACCACTATACCTGGCCTGATTTCTTTTAATATATCCGTTTAACCTGCTTCTGGCATCAAGGGTGGCACACCACTCACACGGCTCACACCATTGACATCACTCACATGGTTCATACCAGTCACGTGACTCACACCACTCATACAGTTCATACCCCTCACAGTTCACACTGTTCACAGCAGCTGAGAGGCCGTGGTCAAAGGAAAAGGGATCCATCCACCTTTTCCTTTGTGTGGGTCCCTGAGGGCCGGCCTCACCGTTGCGGGTGGAACTGGGGCAGGAGGGTTTCCGTGATACAACCCAGGAAGCCGGTGGGCTGGGTGCCCCTGCCTGGCCATCAACACCTGACAGCCATAGGGCACGGGGGGTTCCCAGCCTCTTGGGACAAAGTTCACACAACTCACACCAGTCACAGCCTCACCTTGCTTTCTAAACCTGCAGCCGTGTGTCTGGTGTCCCCTGTGCAATGTGCATCCCTGCCCTAGGTCCCATCACAGCCGCATCACTCACCCTGGTGGACGTGCCACACGAGCTGCCCACCTGCCCCGGTAGGCATACTGCACAAGCGTCCAACCCCGGTAGGCATACTG
>NC_045442.1:1708535-1749440 GCF_002776525.5 Piliocolobus tephrosceles
CCCCGGTAGGCATACTGCACAAGCGTCCAACCCCGGTAGGCATACTGCACAAGCGTCCAACCCCGGTAGGCATACTGCGCAGGTGTCCAACCCCGGTAGGCATACTGCACAAGCGTCCAACCCCGGTAGGCATACTGCGCAGGTGTCCAACCCCGGTAGGCATACTGCGCAGGTGTCCGGTAACAATTTAGCTGCTGTAACAGATTAGCCCATGTGCAGTGGCTTTGAACAACACAGACTTCCTGTCTTTACCTGACCTCCAGCCCCCCAGGCCTCCCCAGCAGCTCACGAGAGCCGCAGGCTTGAGGCAGCCAGAGGTGCAAGAAGAGGTGGTCCCTGACTGACAGGAACGGATGGCAGTCGCACCTGCCCCGGCCACCTACCAGGCAGGTAGGGGAGAGCCACGGCATGAAGGGGCCGGAAGCTCAGAAGGGGCCATACAGAGCATGGGGTGCAGAGTGTGGAGGGTGGAACCCTTTGGGCTCACAGCTCTGGAGAAACAGGTGAGAGGGAGCCCTGACTGTGAGTGAAGGGGCACCCAGAGTCCCCCCAAGAATTCATAGAGACCTCATCTAGCAGCAGGGGTGGCAGAAAAAGTGAGGTGGGCACACCTGCTGGAGGAACCCCCCTGTTTCAGAGGGGACTGCAGCAAGGCATGGGAATGTGGCGGATGAGGAAGGGACATGGAGGTGCCGCCCAGGACTCAGGGATGTATCGAGAGGTGTCAGGAGGGTGCAAGGGAGAAACAGCTGGCAGAGCTCCCCTGGAAGCAGCTGTCAAGCTTGGGCAGCACGGAGGGTGGCCCTCAAGATGGATCATGGACTACGCATATGCTGCGCACAGGTCCTGAGTCCTGGGGCGAGAGGAGAGCTGGGAGTAGCCAGGCAAGGTGTGAAGAGCCTTGGTTATCCCCAAGTGGGAGAATCCACATGGCCACAGGTTCTCAGCCACTTGGGAGCAGCATCTCCACGCTCCGTTTGAAGATAGCCCAGAATCCCAGACCTCATCAGAATGATCACTTGTGTGCAAGCACCGGAAAACAGTACGTCCACAGTGGTTCTGCAGTGGCGAGGACTCAGACGGCGCCCCAGCCCGTCTGCTCTTCCGAGCCCAGCGAGGTTCCAGCCAGCATGAAGCAGCTGAGGGGCGGCAGCTATTGCTGAAGGAACTGTCCTGCAGCCTCAGCAACTGCGTGCCTTAGCCCCATGGCGATGTTCTGATTAAACGAGGGCTTTAGGCAGGAGCTCAGGCACCCGTGCACGTGTGGGCCTGGGAGGTAGCTCCGTCCCCCAGGAAGCCGGTGGGCTGGGTGCCCCTGCCTGGCCATCAACACCTGACAGCCATATGGCACGGGGGGTTCCCAGCCTCTTGGGACAAAGACCCCCCTCTGCCATCTGCAGCAGATGGACGAAGAGCCGCCGGGCCGTCGCAGCATGGCCCCTACAGCTGCCACCCTGGCCTCTCGGTGAGCCCGCCAGTGTCCACCTCTTCCCAAGAGGTTTGTGGTCTCGTGAGGCTTCTTAACTCCGCCGACCATGGCCTAGGAAGCAGCCACTTAGCGTCAGGGGAAAACCGAAACCCCAACACTGGTTCCCACTCACCACGTTAGAATCCTGAGCTCAACCAGAGAGAGGGGCCTGGGACAAGTGGCCCGTGGGACACAGCTTCTCAGGGACGTCAAGACAGCAGCTTCGGGGGGGCTCTCAGGAGAGACAGGAGGAGAGTGGGAGATGGAGCAGCCTCTGGAGTGCACGGGAGCCCAGCTCTGCCTGGGGGACCCCTCTGCCTCCAGTGCCCTCCCCAGAGGCCCGATACTGGGCTGCGCCTTCCTCAGCCACTGTAGACACCTTCTCCAGCCGCTTCCTGGGCACTGACCCTCCCGTTTTTGTGGTGCCTGGCACTGATCCCTGGGAGGAAGCCTGCCTTGCCCTGTCTCGCTCTGCTGCCCCCACGTCCCCAAGCTCTGCTTCTCCTTGGGACATCAGAAGCTCCCCCAGGTAGGATTAGGAGGTGGTTTCATACCGTTTAGAGGCCTTAGGTACTAAAGGCATTTGCTTCTGGGGGACAAAAATTACTTGGAAAGAGGAAGAGCTTGGGTGAATCACTGAAATCTGCAAAATGCGTGAACAGCATTCAGTTGAAATGGCAGTCACGTGGCTGCAGGTACCAGCCTGTTCCAGGTGGCGCCATGGCCTCCCCGTCAGTGGCGCTTCATAGGGAAAGTCCAGGGCTCCCAAGCCAGGGGTTGGCTTGTTCCTCTTCATGGCGAGACCTCTAACTCCATTTCCTCTTTGGGTTTAAGTCGATGATTGGAGGAAGCAGCCAGGAAAGCAGGGACCGGTTTCCTGGAGGAAGCAGTTGAGTTGGACCTACCTGCCCTCAGCCCCCCAGGCCTGGTCATAAAAGGCCGCTGGGTTTCCAGTCTTTTTTGTAAACACTGCTCTGTGGGATCTTGGGTGCTGATGTCCCTCCAGACAGAGAGACTGCACCAACCCCAGGGCTTTACGCCACCGTTCATTGGAGCGTCCTGCATCAGGGGCCCGAGGGAGCCTGCTGGACCTGCCCTCTACTCTGTTGTCTTCACCTAAGAGCACTTTGATGTGATTGACTTAATCAAATCCATTTCAACAGAAAACCCCACACCACCCCCAAACCACCTTGAGCGTGCCCGAAGGTCCAGGCCTTGGGGGGCGGGTCCTAGTAATAAGGAGCGGGGCCAGGCTCCCCACCTGCTGGCCTGGGTCAGAAAGCGGTGAAGGAGATTGGGGGAAGCGGGCTGCTGGGTTGGCAGGTGCTTGGATGAGGGTGCAGCGTGAGCCTTGGTCAGGCGGCTACCTGCAGGCGTGGCCGCAGGTGGTCAAAGCCTGCAGGGTGTTTTCAGGGATGCGTATACACAGGAGGTGCGAAGAAAGTAGGTTTCCCGCCAGAACCACGTTCCATAACTGAGTGTCTGCAAACAACAGAAGTTTCTCTTGTAGTCCTGGAGATGGGAAGCCTGAGACCTGGCAGAGTGGGTCCTCTGGGTGGCTCCGTGGGAGAACCCGCTGTGCTTTCTCCTGGCGTCTGGTGGCTGCTGGCCACTCGTGGCGTCCTCAGCTGCTGCGGCGTCACTCCATCCCCAGGCCGGCATCTTCACGTGGCTGCCTCTGCCCCACCTTCACGCTCCCTCCCCCCATGCCTGCGCCGTCTCCTCGCCCCCGCGCCTGCGTCGTCCCCTCGCCCCCGCGCCTGCACCACGCCATCATCTCTTTTCTGTCTTTTATAAGGATGCCTGTCATTGGCTTTAGGGCCCATCCCCGTTCAGGGCCTCCAGATCCTCAACTTAATTGCATCTTCAAAGACCTTTGTTCCCAATAAGGTCACATTCCGAGGCTCCTGGTGGCTGTGTCTTTTGGGGACACACTCGGGCCTGCTGCCGGAGGTCGAGGCATTCCCCCCAGGGTCTCCAGGGAGCGACCATGGCAACTCAGCCTGCCCTGCCAGTACCTCGCATGAGGCTGGCACAGAGGAAGACTTACAAGCTTTTCTTGAACTGCAGTTGAGCTGAGAATGTTCCAGAACACAGAGCCCAAAGACTCGGGAGACCTGGGTGTAACCCTGCCTCCCCTTGCTCCTCAGGGCAGCTCCTCCCACAGGGCCAGGCCAGGGGCTTCGATCGTGGCTGATGGCTCCACCGTCCAGGGCAGTTTGTTTCCCAGGTGGGATAATAGGCTGGAGGGAACTGGATCTGCTGCTTTGTTCTGGTGGACAACAGAACTGTGGGTGTGCGAGGCCAGGCATGTGTGTGCGAGCCCAGGTGTGTGTGTGTGCGAGGCCAGGCCCTGACTCGAGGCGGCTCTTCTGTCCCTGCTCCCTGGCTGCGGGTGACAGGATGTGTGTGATGGGGAGAGCAGGCTCGGGTCACAGGCCAAGGGGCTGGCCCCAGATGGAGCCCAGGGAAGGCAGGTGGTCCTGGGTGAGCTCGCTTGGCAGGAGGGTGAGGTCTTGACTGGAGTAGACACCCAGTCAGTGTCCGCCACACCTGTGACTGGGCCCAGAGGGCATGGGAAGCCCAGGTGCCCTGTGCCCTGGAGAGTGGGCTGTGGGGGTTCAGCACCCCAAGGGAAGGCATGTTATTCCAGAGATTCCTCCGTAAGAGCTGAGCTGCAACGTGAGCGGGAGGGGCAGGGGGACCCCGGAGGGGGTTGGGTGGCTTGGGCGGGCAGCTTTCTGGGGCTTTGCACAAGGGACAGAAAGCCTGAGGCTTGGGACCGGCTGGAGACGGCCTTGGGCTCTGGGCACTGGTGCTGCTCCAGGCAGAGGTGGGCTCTGCAGCTCCCCCGCCAGCTTCCCCCCCAGCAGCAAGAGCCCTGGCCCCAGCCAGTGCCCCCAAGCCAGGCTCCTGAGGGGCAGAGGGTGGGGCCCGGATTTTCCACCCTGTTTGTCTCACAGCCTGTCTGGTCCCAGCCCCAGGGCAAGAAACAGCCCTACTGGAGCAGTTTCCAGACCTGCAGTCGCCACCTTGAGCCTGCAGTGGCCGTCTGCGGGAGGCCATGGGTGCCGGGGCTGGCGCGGGAGAGCACTGCTCCTTCTGTGCCTGTGCAGAGTGAGGCTGGGGCTTCCGTCTGGAGCACGGGACACCTCTGCCTCCCACGGCTGTGTGCATGGGAGGAAGGCCATGCTGCTGAGCCACGCGACTCTGCCCCGTTGGCAGCGGGAAGTAGCAGGAGAGGGTCCTCGGAGCTGAAGTGGGCAGCCAGGGGCTGCTGCAGCTTATGCTCACTGTCATTCTGAAACCCTCAACTGGCTTTCAAAATAACAATTTTAAAAATGGTCACAGGAAATGCAGGAAGTTCAGGAGAAACCCCGCCCAGCCCAGCCCTCCCAAGGCGGCCTCATTCAAGCTCAGTCTCCGTCTGTTCTTCTCGGGCTGCCTGCAGCTGCCCCCGCTCCTCGGCAGGTGTGGCCATGTGTTCAGGAGCCCCCGTCAGCACACGCGCCTCTGGGTAGCCCCCAATACAAGGCTCTTCCTGTCCTTCCAGGCCCAGCTTTCCCCTCCCACCGGTCGGGGAGGTGCTGAGGCCATGCCCGGTGCCAGCTTCTTGGAGAGGCCACACTTAGAGCCCATGGTGCCAAGTCACTGTCTCCCATGCCATGGTGCTGCAGCTGGATCCACCCAGACCACTGCTTGGCACCGTCAGATGCTAGTTTGGGCCAGCCCTGTGCTCTGTGCACAGTGTGACTCCCAGTGGCCCCTGGGGGGAGGGAGGGTCACCGCTTTGCGTCACAAAAGGACTGAGTCTCAGGGAGGGGTCTCCAGTAACATCCCCGGAGCCAGGATGTGACTGAGACAGGTGCCTCCAGGGCCACACACTAAGCAGTACAGGAACCTCTGGGGGCAGAATCACGGCCTCCAAAACACCCACGTCCAAATCCCCAGAACAAACATGTTACCGTTCGTGGCAGAGGGGGATGAAGGTTGCACATTGAATTCAGGCTGTTAATCATCTGACTTTATTTTTTTAGAGACAGGGTCTCGCTCTGTCACCCGGGCTGAGTGCAGTGGTACAATCATGGCTCACTGCAGCCTCAACCGCTCAGGGTCAAGCAATCCCCCCTTCCCAGTCTCCTGAGTAGCTGGGACTACGAGTTGTGCCACCACGCTTCCGGGGCATGTGACCAGGAGCCGAGGGCCATCTGTGGCCCACCTTGAGATCCAGAATCGTCCAATTCCTCCAGGTCCCTCGCTGGGCTCCAACTCCTTGAGGACCAGAGAGCAGAGGTTGTGGAAGGCCTTGGACATGGGCCTGGGTTACCTGTCCTCTCCCAGCCTGAGCAGGAGACGGGGTGTTGGCTCTGCTGCTTACAATTTTGTGCCTTAATTCCTGGTTTCCCTTTGGGGATCTTTGTCTTTAATTCTGATTGACATTCCTTGGCCGCAAGGGACCCCAGCTCACTGATGCTTCTCACCCCTTGCCTCACTTTGATCCTCACTGCCAAGCAATTAGCTGTGCATTTGCAGCGTCAGTGTTGACACTGACGATCCGTGCTCAGAGGGCACGGTGCTTGAAGAGCTACGTGGGGACTGGTGCCGCGGAGGGGTCCCGCTCTGGTGGCAGCAGTGGCCCCCAAGCCCCATGCTCACTCCATGTGTCTCCTCGCAGGACAGGGTGAGGGGCCTTGGCCTCGCGGTGTTGAGACGAGAGGCGGTCTCTGGAGTGTGGAATGATGCGTGTCCAGGGTGAAGCTGCAGCCATGGATGATGAGGCTTCCTGGGTGCAGGGCTCTGTGCCGAGTGGGTTTTCGCATTCATTCCCCAGTACCCCTCCAGGCTGCTTGCTGCTCCAAGCCCTGGAAAAGGATGTTGGGGTTTAGGAAGGCAAAACTCCCTGCCCAGGTCATGGCTGGTGAGGGGCCCTCCCCGCACAACTAGCCACTGCGTGGCTCCGACTCATGCCTGGGTGCTCTCAGGCCCGGCCCTGTCCGTTTGCAGCTAGTGCTGTTCACAGGTATTTCCTGCGTTTCCTGCTGCAGACTGGAAACGCAGGACTGAGTCTCAGGGAGGGGTCTTCAGTAACAGCCACGGAGCCAGGATGTGACTGAGACAGGTGCCTCCAGGGCCACACGCTAAGCAGTACAGGAACCTCTGGGGGCAGAATCGTGGCCTCCCAAACACCCAAGTCCTAATCCCCAGAATTATGCTACCATATGTGGCAGAGAGCAATGCATCTGCCACGTCTAGGAGGCAGAGGGGCTGTGGCGTGTCCTCAGGTGTCCCCGTGTGTTCTGACGATGCATCCCCAGGCATCCCCATGCATTTCCAGGTGTCCCCATGTGTCCCCAGGCGTCCTCAGGCGTCCTGCCGAACAGCCCTGTGCCCCCCAGGTGTGCATTGTGCAGAAGCGGGACACGGAGAAGATGTACGCCATGAAGTACATGAACAAGCAGCAGTGCATCGAGCGCGACGAGGTCCGCAACGTCTTCCGGGAGCTGGAGATCCTGCAGGAGATCGAGCACGTCTTTCTGGTGAACCTCTGGTGAGCCTGCCGTGGCCTCTCTGCAGAGAGACTCGCCGCCCTGAAGCTGGGAAGGCACCGGCTATGCTCGCCTGCCCTTGGTGCTCCCTGGCCCTCATGCCTTGGAGATGCCCCTGCCACCCACAGGCCCTTTCTACCCCTGCCCATCTGTTCTCCTTCCTGTGCCCCTGGGGCTGGCAGGGGCCCAGGTGGCCATGGCATGCTGGGGTTAGTTAATGCAGTCTCTTCCAAGCCTGCTGGAAGCCCAGCGCTTCCCTACGATGGAGATGTGCCCCCATGGAGTCTCCGGCACTAGTCAGTGGGGGAGAGTTTAGGGACTGAAAAACTCACCACCATCATCGCCGTCACCGCCATCATCACCACTGTCACCATCATCACTCTCATCACCACAATCACTATTGTCACCATCGCCGCCACCACCACGGTCACAGTCACTGTTATCACCATCACCACCACTGCCACCACCATCACTGCCCTCGTCCTCACCATGGATGCTGGTTATTAAATGCCAGCTCTTTGCCCAACACTGTGTCAAGAGTGTTACCTACGTGGCCTCATTTTTTTTAACAACCCTCTGAGGCAGATGTTTGTATCCCCATTTTACCGAAGAGGAGACCAGGCAGCCTGAAACACCCAGAGCTGGGCACTGTAGCTCTGCTGTGCATTTGCCACTCCCAGGTGCCTCTGGCCCTCAGCTGGGCCACCTCCAGCACACGGTGGTGTGTCTCCCCAGGATCTGGGCTCAGCGCAGCTCTGGGCTGGGGTGCCATCCGTGCTTTGGGCAGGCCCCTCCTCCTGGCAATGCCTGGTGACTGATTCTGGGGTGGGGCTGTGGTCCTTAGAGGGAGTGTGTTGGCTGTGGGAGCAGCCGTGACTGGCTCCCCAGCTGTGCACACACCAGGCGCTCCGTCGGTGCCCACAGGTACTCCTTCCAGGACGAGGAGGACATGTTCATGGTAGTGGACCTGCTTCTGGGTGGGGACCTGCGCTACCACCTGCAGCAGAACGTGCAGTTCTCCGAGGACACAGTGAGGCTGTACATCTGCGAGATGGCGCTGGCCCTCGACTACCTGCGTGGCCAGCACATCATCCACAGGTGTGTGCGTGGCAGACAGTGTGGGCACCTGCTGACATGGGCAGGGCTTCAGCAACCTCGGGTCAGACTGCTGGCAGGGCATCCGCACTCCTGCAGAGCGGGTCCAGCTCCTCTGCCCCACCCTTGCCTGAGTGCCTGTCCCCAGCTGTGGCACCTGCACTGACCAGGTCAGCCCCATAGCTGTGTGCCTGGTGTCCATGTAGGGGGCCTCGTCCCAGTAGCCCCAGCCAAGACTGGGCACAGAGGGCTGTTAGCCCTGGTGGACAGACATGGGGCCGGGTCACAGCAGGTGGCCTTCACCTGGTCCGTTTAACTGAAGGCTCCCGTTTGCCCATCCACCATGTCCCAGGGAATCCAAACTAATTTTAACATTAGCTTAAAGCAGATGAAATTAGGAAGCAGAGCCGGTGTGATGGCTCTGAAAATAAAATTTAAAAAAAGAAAATAGGAAGCAGATTATGAAGGAAGTGAAATTGGGAAGCAGAAATTAGGCTGAAATTCTGCAGCTATGGAACAAAATGAAAATATCTGTGAGGTATATTTTGAAACCGAATAGACTGGTGTTTGCATTTCTGCTTTTGGGGACTTGGATGTCTGGTTATGACCTGGTCGCTGAGCACTGGCTGCGTGCCTGGAAAGTAGGGGCAAAGCAAGAGCCGAGGCGGCTTGGTCTCCTAGAGGCCGAGTCGTGGAGGGGGAGGGCAGGCCCTGCCAGCAATTGCTGTCATCCTCTGGGGCTCTAGGCCCCCTCCCGGTGTCCGGTGCCAGGTGTGTGCTGCTGTCCAGATGCCACGGGGAACAAAGTGGCTGACTTCATCGCCTCTGCCCCTATCCAGAGGACCTAGTATCGTCCAAGGACTGAGTCAGGCTCCCAGGCCTCTGCCTCGAGTGGGTGACCGGAGGTTGGGGGGAGTGTCCTGGAGACTCCAGGAATTGTGGCAGAGATTCCAGGGCAGAAACAGGGCAGATTTCTCAACTCACCTTCCCACTTTCTGCCCTGTCTAGAGATGTCAAGCCTGACAACATTCTCCTGGATGAGAGAGGTGGGTGGGGCTGGGTGTGGGCAGCCCAGGTGGGTGGCGGCAGGGATGGGCCTATGGGGGGAGGGGGGTCCTGCACGCAAGGATGCGTCTCTGGTCCTGGGACAGCCACAGCTGACCCCTCTCTGCACAGGACATGCACACCTGACCGACTTCAACATTGCCACCATCATCAAGGACGGGGAGCGGGCGACGGCGTTAGCGGGCACCAAGCCATACATGGGTGAGCCCGAGCTGGGGTTCCAGATGGGAGCTGGCTTCCTCCAGCTGGGAAGGACAAGACCTCGGTGGCTTTTGTCCCACCCTGGAGGCAGCCTGGTCTCGGGGTGTGGCCTCAAGGTGCCGGCCCTGTGCCCACGGGTCCAGGCTGTGATCCCTTGGCAGCTCAACGGGTCCTTCTTTCTGTCGGAAAGCTCCAGAGATCTTCCACTCTTTTGTCAACGGCGGGACTGGCTACTCCTTCGAGGTGGACTGGTGGTCGGTGGGGGTGATGGCCTATGAACTGCTGCGAGGCTGGGTATGGACCCCCTGCAGCCCCCGGGTTTGGCCGCCAGGCCCCTGCTGTCTGCTCCCACCAATGGGTGGCCTGAGTGCCGGGGAGGGAGGTGGCCACCCCCAGTGCCCAGGCGTGCAGGGATGTCTCCACTCTGTCTGAGGAGTCACGGTTTTAGCAAAGTGTGCAGTTGGTGATGGAATGCCTGAGCAGGGGAAGGAAGGACAGAGTCACTGTGGTTTCCCGGGGCCGCTGCTGGGGCCTGCAAGCCGGCCTCTGGGGGGGTGGACAGGACTGAGAACTGGCCAGCAGGGGTGCTGCTGCCTTGGAACTTGCCACAAAAAGTTTCTTTTGGGGCCCTGTGCTCTCACCCTTGTGGCCATGGCGAGGCCAGTTCCCGGAGACTGGGAGGCTGGGGCCCTCTTGTAGACCATACCCCTCAGCCCTGCGCAGGACCCCACCTCTGAGGAAGCTTCCTCCTGGCCCTCTGGGGCTGTTCTGCCTGAACCCAGGCCCCGGGATCCCAGCCAGATGGGCTCAGCAGCCATGGTGCAGGACCCGGGTGCAAGCTTTATCTAACGCAGGCTCCCCCGAGGCAGGTGAAGGCCAGGCTGTGTTCAGAGCTGTGCCTGCACTTGGGGTGTGGGGAGGGGGTCCTCTTAGGGTGATGCCACCTGTGTCTGGCATTGTTCTGGGCGTCCTGGGGACCAGGAGGACCTGCCCAGCGCCGCCTCCGTGTCTCCAGAGGCCCTACGACATCCACTCCAGCAACGCCGTGGAGTCCCTGGTGCAGCTGTTCAGCACCGTGAGCGTCCAGTATGTCCCCACGTGGTCCAAGGAGATGGTGGCCTTGCTGCGGAAGGTGAGCCCCCATCCCTGAACCTCCTTGCCCACCGAGCACCCATCTCCCTCCCTCATTCATCTGTGGCTCGGGGCACCCCCTCCAGTGCACACTTAGAGCCGCTTCCTGGCGGACACAGGTCCCTTCACTGCAGCCTGTGGGGGCCTCCGCAGATGGCAGCCCCAAGCCCCGGAAAGCGAGCTGGTGGCAGGCTCTGTGGCCCTCTCACCGGGTGCGAGCCCTGCCAGGTCACTGGTGTCCTGGTGATCCCCTGAGCTGTGTCCCCAGGCATCCTCACAGGAGGCTTGTGCGCCCGCCCTGCCTGTCACCACAGAGGAGCCCTGAGTCGGGTCCCCGTGTCCCACGTATTGGAAGGAGGGTGTGGGGTAGGTGGGTTCAAGCCCATGCTATCTCCGGGACGCTTTGCCCCAGTGCTTCCCAGGGAAGGTGGACAGCCACTGCCCACTGCAAACGCCTCTCAAGGGACATCAGCCTGGCAGGGACACGGGCAGGGGCGTGGCCATCAGTGGTGCCTCCCATTTGTGATCTGGGACTAGGCCGCGGCTGTGTCTTGCCTGGGCTGTGCGGCAACCTGTTCAGAGCCTCACTGGAACACTGTGGGGGGTTCTGAGTCAGAGCCAGGCGCCGGCAGGACAGGGAAGGGAGCGAGTGTGCCACACGGGCCCAGCTGCCTCCCGGCTCCCATGTCTGAGGCAGCTGGGGCCTCCTGCCTTGGAATTGTAGCCAAGCAGTCTAAAGTCAGGGAGGCCTTGCCTGCCGGGGGCCCTTCCCCAGCCCCGAGAGAGCCTCTTAACTCTGCTTTAGCCCTATGAAGCTCGGCCACACCTGCCCAGGTGGTTCACAAGGTGGCACTGGGCTAGAGAGGGCCTGCGTGGGGACTGAGGATGACCCACATGCCTAAGCCCAGGCCTGGGAAACCTCGCACGGGGTCTGGGTCTGCAGCATTTTCCCTGGAAAGACGGGAGGTGCCAGTGCTGGGATGCTGCTTCCCAGGCCACGCACGGCTGCCCCGGGCTCACCTGGCCTGTGGAGGTCCCATGCGGTAAAGGGAGTGGCTCTGGAATAGTTACTGTGAGGCCAGCCACGGGCGGAGTGTTAGCTGCTAGCCAGGCCTCGGCTGCCACCTCCTGGCAAATCCCAGCAGAGCCTTCCCTGCATATCCCTCTGCTGTCCTCTGGCGCCAGGGGTTTGGGCAGCACCACTCAGATCAGGCGTCCCTTGGGCCACATGCTGAGCCAGCCACGGTGCTTGGCCTCATGTCGGCACCACCCTTCCTCACATGGCCCTGAGGTTCCTGAACTCCGAACCTCAGGCCTGGTAGGACCCTCCTCAGGGTGCCCTGGCCTGGGGGTGGCGGGCTATTCCGTGCTGGTGGGCTGTGGGCCCTGGCTGGGGGTGGCGGGCTATTCCGTGCTAGTGGGCTGTGGGCCCTGGACCCTCTAACTCATGCCTGGTTGCAGCTCCTCACTGTGAACCCTGAGCACCGGTTCTCCAGCCTCCAGGACATGCAGGCAGCCCCTGCGCTGGCCGGCGTGCTGTGGGGCCATCTGAGCGAGAAGAGGGTGGAGCCAGGCTTCGTGCCCAATGTAAGCCTGTGGGCGGCTCAGTAGGGGCGGGGGGCTCTGGGCTGGACGTGGCGTCATCCACGGGCCAGGGCTCAGCACCCATTCCTCTGTAGAAAGGCCGTCTGCACTGCGACCCCACCTTTGAGTTGGAGGAGATGATCCTGGAGTCCAGGCCCCTGCACAAGAAGAAGAAACGCCTGGCCAAGAACAAGTCCCGGGACAACAGTAGGGACAGCTCCCAGTCCGTGAGTGCCGGGGCAGGCTCAGGGTGTGGTGGCGGGCTGGGCGTGGGGCTCCTCTCCACCACTGAGCAAGGCGTGTAGGGACCCCTGGCAGCCCACACATCTTGGAAGTCCAGACCGTTTCCTGAAGTCCTGAGAAGGCCAGAGACCTCCCTTCTGTGTTTCCCAGCCCCCACCTCGCTCCTATGAAGCAGGTGGGCAGGGACAACCAGGGCTGGGGTTGTGTGTGCGGGGACGGCCACGTGAAGCCCTCACACTCACCCAGGTGCGCCGGCTTTGGTTGTGTGTGTGGGGACGGCCACGTGAAGCCCTCACACCCAGGCATGCTGGTGTTCTGGGGCCACCAGGACAGGTAACCACGAATCAGGTGGATGAAGAACAGCAATGCGTCGTCTCTGAAAAGGATCCGAGTTGTAATGAAATGGTCTCCCACACAGCTGGCTGTGTGTGAACGGCTCTTTGTCTCCTGCGGCTCCCCTGTCTTGGTAATTGGCTCTGTCTGGGCAGCGGGCACGGTGAACCCATTGGGCAGTTACGTGATGATCTCACAGTTTCTGTAAACCGGAAGTGCAGCATGGTGCAGCTCTGCTCCCTGCTTCCGGGTCTCGCCGGAGTGTAAGCTAATACTGACTGAGGTCGTGGTCTCGTCCAGGATTTGATGGGTGCTGTGGTTGGAATGTTTCCCCTAACACTCATGTTGGACTTTGTTTCTTGTGGTGGTGGTGGTAGCGATGGGACTTTTGGGGGCCAATGGGGCCATGTAGGTTCTTTCAGCATGGGTGGGGTTAATGCTGTCGTAAAAGGGTGACTTTAGTCCTCTTTTGAGTCTTTGCTCCTCTGCCATGTGAGGACATGGCGTTCCCAATGTGGACGTGGTTCGTGTTCTGTGTGAATGTGATATTCACAATAGAGCATCAACAGGCTCCCTTTTAATCAGCAGATTTAAAAAAGAAATAAAAAGACGCTGTTGTCTCAGGGTGTGGAGGCCTGAGTCTGTAGTTAAGATGTCAGCAAAGCCATGCCCCCTCTGAAGGCTCTCCAGGGAGGGAAACCAGTCCTTGCCCCTTGAACCTCCGGCAGAGGCTGCCTTGGCCTAGACACATGCCCCCAGCCCCTGCTTCGGCTGCCGCGTGGGGTCTGCCTGTGTGTGCATCTCCACCTCCTCCCCTCTTCTCGTAAGGACACCTGGCATTGGATTTAGGGCCCACCCTGATCCAGTATGGCCCCATCTTATCTTGATATCTGCAAAGACCTCACTTCCAAATGAGGTCACATTCACAGGTACCCAGCATTAGAACTTGACTGTATCATTCTGGGGACTCGGTTTGGCCCATACCACCAGGATGTGACTGATATTCACTAAGGAGTAGCTACAGTTACGTGTTGATGTCGGGGTGACAGTGATGACCCTGGGTCCCTCAGTGGTCCCCTTGCCCCTGGGTCTGCCTCAGCCTGTGGTGGATGTTCTGGGAAACTCTCATGCCCGGGATGAGGTACGAGCCCTCATGGGAGACTCAGGGACAGACAGTGTGCAGAGCCCAGCTGGCCATGCTGAGATCCCAGGAGGCTCTGGGTGGGAACAGGTGAGGCCAGGCACTCATGAGCAGGAGGAGCTAGGCTTTGTCTTGGGTTGGTTGTGGGGAGATGTTTTGGCTGGAGGGTGGGAGGTGTTCTGAAAGGAAAGCATCACTCCAAAAAAAAGTCCCACTGTTAACTTGAGGCTGAGAGAGGTTTTTGGAAACAGCTTATTTTGATATAATTCACATTCCATATAATATACAATGCACCCATGTAAAGTATATAATTCTGTGGTTTTTAATATAGTCACAGGGCTGTGCATCCTCCACCACAATCTGATTTTAGAACCTTTTCATGTGCTGTAAGAGAAAGACCCCACCTGTTAGTAGTCACACCCCATCCCCTTTCGTCCCCTCCCCTGGCAGCCACGAAGCTACTTTCCGTCTCTGTAGGTTTGCCTGTTGTGGGTGTTTCGTGGAAGTGGAGTTACACACTATGGGGTCTTTGCGGCTGGCTTCTTTCACTTCGCAGGATGCCTCTGAGGTCCATCCATGTTGTAGCCTGTCAGTGCTTCATTCCTGTTGATGGCTAAGTAATATTCCACATATATATCACCTTTCCTTTATCCAGTCATCAGTTGATGAGTATTTGTTCTTTCCACTTGTTAACATTTTTCATTATTATGAATGATGCTGCTGTGAACGTTCACATACAAGTCTTTGTGTGGATATGTACTTTTATTTTTGGGGGGTGCATACCTAGGTGTGAACCTGCTGGGTCATATGTGATTCTGTGCTTCATGTTTGGAGGAAACGCCTACCCTTTTCTACAGCAGGTGTGCCATTTTATGCCCCTACCAGCAGTGTGTGAGGGTGGTAATTTCTCCATATACTTGCCAAGTCTTGTTATTGTCTGGTTTATTTTTTAAAAATTATAGGTATCTTAGTGTGCAGTGATTGTGTGGCTATGATTTGCATTTCTCTGATGATGCTGAACATCTTTTGAGGTGTTTTATCAGGTATTGTGTCTACAGAAATGTCTATTCAAATTTTTAAAAATTTTTATTGTCTTTTTTTAGTCTACTCTGACAATGCATTTTAATTGGCATATTTTATTTTACTTTATTGTTTTTTTAGAGACAGGGTCTGGCTTTATTACCAAAACTGGAGTGCAGTGGTGCAATGATGGCTCACTTCAGCCTTGACTTCCTGGGCTCAAGGGATTCTCCCTGCCCCAGCCATTAGAATAGCTGGAACTGTAGGTGTGTGCCACCACACCTGGCTCATTTGAAAAAAATGTTGAAGAGACAGGGTCTCACTGTGTTGTCCAGGTTGGTCTCAGACTCTTGGAGTCTTCCCACCTAAGCCTCCCAAAATGCTGGAATTACAGATGTGAGCCACTGTGCCTGACCTAATTGGTGTATTTTAGACCATTCACATTTAAAGTGACCATGGAGGCTGAGGCAAGAGGACTGCTTGAGTCCAGGAGTTTGAGACCAGCCTGGGCAACAAGGTGAGACCCATCTGTATTAGTTTATTTTCACGCTGCTAATAAAGGCATACCTGAGACTGGGTGATTTATACAGGAAAAAGGTTTAATGGACTTACATTTCCACATGGCTGGGGAGGCCTCACAATCATGGTGGAAGGCAAGGAGGAGCAAGTCACATCTTACATGGATGGCAGCAGGCAAAGAGAGAGCTTGTGCAGGGAAACTTTTGTTTTTAAAATCATCAGATCTCATGACACTCATTCACTATCATGGTAACAGCACAGGAAAGACCCACCCCCATAATTCAATGACCTCCCACCAGGTTCCTCCCACGACACATGGAATTTTGGGAGTCACAGTTGAAGCTGAGATTCGGGTGGAGACACAGCCAAACCTTATCATTCTTCCCCGGCCACTCCCAAATCTCATGTCCTCACATCTCAAAACCAATCATGCCTTCCCAACAGTCCCCCATAGTCTTAACTCATTTCAGCATTAACTCAAAAGTCTACAGTCCAGTGTCTCATCTGAGACAAGGTAAGTCCCTTCTGCCTATGAACCTGTAAAATCAAAAGCAAGTGACTTCCTAGATACAATGGGGGTAAAGGCATTGGGTAAATACAGCCATTCCAAATGGGAGAAATTGGCCAAAACACAGGGGCTACATGCCCCATGCAAGTCTGAAATCCAGCAGGGCAATCAAATCTTAAAGTTTCAAAATGAACTCCTTTGACTCCATATCTCACATCCAAGTCATGCTGATGCAAGAGTTGGGTTCCCATGGTCTTAGGCAGCTCCGCCCTTGTGGCTCTGCAGGGTACAGCCTCCCTGCCGGCTGCTTTCATGGACTGGCATTGTCTGTGGCTTTTCCGGGTACTCGGTGCAAGCTGTTGGTGGATATACCATTCTGGAGTCTAGAGGATGGTAGCCCTTCTCAGCTCCACTAGGCAGTGCCCCAGTGGGGACTCTGTGTAGGGGCACCGACTGCACATTTCCCTTCTGCATTGCCATAGCAGAGGTTCTCCATGAGGGCCCCAACCCTGCAACAAACTTCTGCCTGGACATCCAGGTGTTTCCATACGTCCTCTGAAATGTAGGCGGAGGTTCCCAAACCTCAATTCTTGACCTCTGTGCACCTGTAGGCTGAATACCACATGGAAGCTACCACAGCTTGGGGCTTGAACCCTCTAAAGCCACGGCCTGAGCTGTACCTTGGCCATTTTAGTCATAGCTGGAGCAGCTGGGATGCAGAGCAGCAAGTCCCTAGACTGCACACAGCAGAGGGACCTTGGATCTAGCCCATGAAACCATTTTTTTCCTCCTAGGCCTCTGGGTCTGTGATGGGAGGGGCTGCCACAAAGGTCTGTGACATGCCCTGGAGACATTTTCCCCATTGTCTTAGTGATTAATATTCAGTTCCTTGTTACTTATGTAAATTTCTCCTCAGAAAATGGGGTTTTCTTTTTTCTTTTTTTTTTTTTTTTTTTGAGACAGTCTTGCTCTGTCACCCAGGCGGAGTGCAATGGCGCAATAGCAGCTCATTGCCACTACAACCTCCGCCTCCTGAGTTCAAGTGTTTCTTCTGTCTCAGCCTCCCAAGTAGCTGGGATTACAGTCATGCACCACCACACCCAGCTAATTTTTATATTTTTAATAGAGACAGGGTTTCGCCATGTTGGCCAGGCTGGTCTCGAACTCCTGACCTCAGGTGATCTGCCCGCCTTAATCTCCCAAAATGCTAGGATTACAGGCATGAGCCACCATGCCCAGCCAGGATTTTCTTTTCTATTATGTTGTCAGGTTGCAAATTTTCTGAACTTTTATGCTCTGTTTCCTTTTTAAAATGGAATGCCTTTAACAGCACCCAAGTCACCTCTTGAATGCTGCTTAGAAATTTCTTCTGTCACATACCCTAAATCATCTCTCTCAAATTCAAAGTTCCACAAATCTCTAGGGCAGGGGCAACATGCCGCCAGTCTCATTGCCTAAAGCATAACAAGAGTCACCTTTGCTCCAGTTCCCAACAAGTTCCTCATCTCCATCTGAGAGCACCTCAGCCTAGATTTATTGTCCATATCATTATCAGCATTTTGGTCAAAGCCATTCAACAAGTCTCTAGGAAGTTCCAAACTTTCCCACATTTTCCTGTCTTCTTCTGAGCCCTCCAGACTGTTACAGCCTCTGCCTGTTACCCAATTCTAAAAAGTTGCTTCCACATTTTGGGTATCATTTCAGCAGCACCCTACTTTACCGGTACCAATTTACTGTATCAGTCTGTTTTCATGCTGCTAATAAACACATACCCAAGACTGGGTAATTTATACAGGAAAAAGGTTTAGTGGACTTATAGTTCCACATGGCTGGGGAGGCCTCACAATCATGGTGGAAGGCAAGGAGGAGCAAGTCACATCTTACATGGATGGCAGCAGGCAGAGAGCTTGTGCAGGGAAACTTTTGTTTTTAAAACCATCAGATCTCATGAGACTCATTCACTATCATGACAACAGCACAGGAAGGACCCGCCCCCATCATTCAATGACCTCCCACCAGGTTCCTCCCACGACACGTAGGAATTGTGGGAGTTACAATTCAAGCTGAGAGTGGGGTGGGGACACAGCCAAACCTTATCACCAGCTCTATAAAATACTTAAAAAATTAACCAGGTGTAACAGTGCATGCCTGTAGTCCCAGTGACTTGAGAGGCTGAGGTGAGAGGATTGGTTGAGCCTAGGAGTTTGAGACCAGGCTGGGCAACGTGGCAAGATCCTGTCTCTACCCAAAAATTTAAAATTAGCTGGGTGTGGTGGGACGCACCTGTGATACCAGCTACACAGGAGGCTGAGGCAGTAGGATCGTGTGAGCCCAGGAGTTCAAGGCTGCAGTGAGCTATGGTCATGCTCCTGCACTCCAGCCTGGGTAACAGAGAGACACACAGTCTCGTAAATAAATAAGTGATCATTGATAAATTCAATATGATATCTACCATATTTATAAGTGTAGTCTGTTTGTTGTTCCTTCTTTTTTCCTTATTTTTCTGCTTTTTCTGGTTTTAATTAAGCATTTTATAGGATTGTAGTTTATCTCCTCTCCTAGCCTATTATACTTCTTTTTGAAATATATTTAGTGGTTGGCCTGGACATTGCAGTATACCTTTAGCATACAGACTGCCTTCACCTGGCACACTGCCCCCTCGTGTGCAGTGGGGTGCCTTGTGACGGCACCTCTCATGCACTCCTCCTGTTCCTGACGACATTGCTGTCATTCATTTCCTTTATCTGTATGCTATAATTGCGCACTATGCTATAAATGCTTACTACGTTGTTACTACTGTTGTTTTAAACAGTTATATTTTGGATCAATTAAGAAAAATTAAAAATTTCATTTTACCTTTATTCATTCCTCCTCTAAAGTGCCTCCTTTCTTTATGTAGACCCAAGTTGCTGACCTAAATCATTTTCTCCCCCTGAAGAACTTTGTTTATAACATGTCTTGTAGGACAGGTCTAACGGAGATGAATTCCTTCCCTTTATGTTTGTCCAAAAAGGTCTTTATTTTTATTTCACCTTTAAATAATAATTTCACTGGATATAGAATTCTAGCTTGGTAGGTTTTTTTGCCTTCAGCACTTTAAATATTTCATTCCACTCTCTTCTTGCTTATGTGATTTCTAACAAGCAGTCTGCCCTAATTCTTTTTCTGTAAGTAGAATTCCTCCCTACCTTCCACCCCCAGCTCCTTTCAAGATTTTCTCTTTGGTTTTCTGCAATTTGAGTAATGATATGCCTAGGTGCAGATTTGTTTTGATATATTCATTCTGCTTGGTGTTCTCTGAGCTTCTTGGATCTGTGGTTTGGTGTCTGTCATTAATTTCAGAAAATTCCCAGTCATTATTATTTCAAATATTCTGTTCTCTTTCTCTTCGCCTGCTGGAAATCCAATTATGCATGTGTGGTGCCGTTTGAAATTGTCCCACAGCTCTTGGATATTCTGTTCATTTTTTTCACTCTTGTGTTTCCTCTTTGCATTTCAGTTTGAGAATTTTCTGTTGACATTTCTTCAAGCTCATAGATTCCTTCCTCATCTAGATCCAGTCTACTGAGGAACCATCAAAGGCATCCTCATTTCTGTTACAGTGTTTTCTATTTCCAGCATTTCCTTTTGATCCCTCCTTGGAGTTTCCATCTCTCTGCTTACATTGCCCATCTGTTCCCCATCTGTTCTTGCAAACTCTTCCCTTAGAGCCCTTACCATATTAATCACAGTTATTTTAAATTTCCTGTTTGATAATTCCAACCTGGGTGCCATATCTGGATCCATTCTAATGCGTGCATTGTCTCTTCACACTATTTTTTTCCTTAAGATCTTGCAGTCTCCCTTGTAATGTTTGTTGAAAACCGGACATGATGTATCTGGTAATAAGAGCTGAAGTAGATGGGCCTTTAGTGTGAGGTTTATGTTTATGTTATTAGGCCAGGTTTGGGGCAGGGTTTAATGTCTGCTGTAGCTGTGGGTACCAGAGGCTTCACATTTGTTTTCATTTCCTCGGTTGCCCTTGGGCTTCCCTGTATCCTCCTCCTCAGAGACCCTGTCTGCTGGAATCCCTGTCACACTGCAGAAGCCCTGTGGGTGTGTTGGGAAGGTGGCAGGGAGGGAACTGTTCCACAGTCTGTGACCACATCTCAGTCTCGGGGGCCTGTGCCCCTTCACAGTTGTTGATCTGCTTTTCCCCTCCCCTTAGGTGAGACAGGCTAAAGTGGGGTACAGGCTGAAAACCAGTCTTCCCCCAGTGAGATAAGCCTTTCCTTTGGAGAGCAAATTCCATTTGCTGTGGAGAATGCTCCAGGTATATTTCACAGCGGTGACTGTCCCCATCCCATGCCAGAGCCGGGAAGGGATCATCCTTGGCTTCATTAAGACCTGGCAGGGTTCCTGGAGGGGAAACCCACAAAAGGTTGGGGGCCCCATAAGACTGCAGCCCGAGAGTTCTGCATACAGCCCCAACCATTCCCCAGAGCTGCCTGGGAGGTGTTCCTGCAGCTCCTGCACCATCAGCTCTGCTCCAGGCCAGTGGGTCTTGGCTGTGACTGCTCACCTGTCTCTCTAGACTTGGGGGTCGCAGCGGTGCTTTGACCTCAGCTCTCTGATGGGTCCAGAAAAAGTCATTGATTTTCATTAGTTCAGCATTTTTCCTGTTGCAGGGGTGGGAATGAGGCCTTCCACGTTGTTCGCGGCAGAGCAGAAGCCAGAAGTCCTTGCTCGTCTTTGTGTTTCTTCGTAAGAGTTACGTATTTTATTTCCTGGACGCAGGTGTCTGGTCAGACAGGTGATTGGCAGGTGTCTTCTCCTGTTCCGTGGGCTATCTTTTCTCTTGCTTGAGGGCATCATTTGCAGCAGGGAAGTCTTGTACCTTGACCTTGTCCAACGCGGCGATTTCCTCGGTTACTTGGACCTTGACGTTGTCCAACGCGGCGATTTCTTCCTCGGCTACGTGGACCTTGACGTTGTCCAACGTGGCGATTTCCTCCTCGGCTACGTGGACCTTGACCTTGTCCAACGCGGCGATTTCCTCCTTGGCTACTTGGACCTTGACGTTGTCCAACGCGGCGATTTCCTCCTCGGCTACGGTGCTTTGTCTAAGGATCTATCACCTCAGCTGAGGCCATGGGGATTTACTCCCACACTTCCTTCTAAGTATCGTATAGTTTCAGCTTTTGCGTTTAGCTGTGTGATTCATTTTGAGTTAATTTTTATGAACAATGTCAGGTGAGAGTCCAGCTTTATTCTCTCATCGGTGGACATTGGACTGTCCCAGCATCATTTGCTGAAAAGACAATTCTTTCCCCATTGAATTGCTTTTGACATCACCCCTTGTTTTTTGACTTGCCATTTTCTTCCATTGGTCCAGATGTCTGCCCTGTGCCGGGACCCCACCATCTTGATAACTGAGCTTCGTAGCAAGCTTTCAAATCAGGTTCTGTGAATCCCCCAATTTTGTTCTTTTTGGACATTATTTGACTATTCTGGGTCCCTTGCATTTCCACTGAATGCTGAGGGGTTTGACAGTTGCACCTGAGCTGCCAAGCAAGTTTGTGACGGTGTTAGGGACTGAAGCCTGGTCCATTTCCCAGGCCCCTCATCGCTGTGGGTGACATCTGGGGTCCGATGCTGTGTCTCAGCACATGTGGAGGCACCACAGGTGCCGAGATGGGGATTCCTGGTCAAGTTACTCAGAAAGTGCATCCGGGAGAGACCCCCGCCCCCCACTGCCTGCGGGATGGGAGATGCCAGCAGAGCTTGGCTTTCAAGCAGAAATCCAGAAACCCTGTGGGGAGCGGCTTCAGCCTTCAGGGGACCCTGGAGCATCACATGTGACTCAAGAGGTCCCTGCCCTGAGGGAGCTGGGCTTTCAAACGCCCACACCCACCAGTCATGGCGGAGGGCCCCTTTGTGGCCCCCTGGCTCTGTGTGTGCTGGCAGAGGGCTCCAGCCACCCAAGGAAGAGGCACAGGCAGGGCCGTCGGAGGAAGGGCAGGGCAGATCTGGGCCAGGCACAGACCCCACTATGGCGTCCTGCTGGGAACGCTCCACACACCTTGGGAGTCCCTGTGGAAAAGGGTCGCGCCCCACATCTCAGTGACTCACAGCCCGGCTTAGGCGCCGCTCAGAGCCACCTCTTTTAGATGTTTCTGGAACAGCTCCTCAGGCTTCTGGTAACCTCTCTGCCTAGGAAAACGTGGCTGTGGATGTTGCAGGATGACCAGCAGCCCCTGCCACGGGGCTGCACACAGGGCCACGACGGGCGCTCACATTCTGCATCCCTGGTGCCCACCCCAGCCCCTCCCACCCTGTGTTGCTGTGGATTGCAAGATCCCGGTGGCTCAGTCAGACCCTCATCCTGGGAGGCGGAGTTGGCAGTGAGCCGTGATCACGCCACTGCACTCCAGCCTGGGTGACAGAGCGAGACCAAAAATAGGATCCATGGATAGCGGGCAAGAGTGTCCAGGTGGTTGAGGCCCAGACGACACTGACAGGGAAGAGACCCCTTAGCCCTGGGTGGGGCTGTGAAAGCATGCTGTTGTCCATCTGGAGTGAACGCAGACTGTTGTCACACACTGCGTAACGACGCTTCCTTCACTGGCCAGTCGCATGGCATGGTGGTCCCGTAAGATGGAAACACTGGATTTTGCTATATACCTTTTCTGTGTCTAGATAGGGGTGAGCGTTCTCGTGTGTCTAGATGGGGGTGAGCGTTCTTGTGTGTCTAGATGGGGGTGAGCGTTCTTGTGTGCACCCACTCGCACGTCCTCTCCAGCCTTCAGAGCCCAGCACCCTCCCTCGCAGGGCCTTGGCTGTGACGTGGGTGACTTCCTGAGCCTGTGGATCTGAGGCTCTGTGGTCCTCAAAAGTGGGCATCCTCTCGCCTCAGCTGCAGATGGGGGCCCTTTTAACGCCACCCCGAGGCCTGCAACTCCCTGCATTTTCCACTGTGACTTGACTGATCTGGGTCTGTCATTTGCTCACACGTCGGTAGTGACTGACGTCACCATCCAAGTCCGCGGCCACCGTAATGATGCTTTCCCCACACCACGCCGGCACTGAGTGACCAGCACCCCCTCCACCCCACCCAAACCCTCCCGACCCCTGCGTCTTGGGAATCGGTCCTGCTGCCCGAAGGAAGTAGTCCTGCCTGCCCATCACACACCACCAAGGGTGGGTCCTGCAAGGGGCAGCTTCAGTCCACAAACCTGTCCTCAGGGCTTGCTTCTAAGACAGCCCTGGTTCCAAGATTCTCTGGGCAGGGCCCCAGAAGCAGGCCTGGGATGGGCTTGTGTGTGCTGTGATGAGGGGCTGGGAGAAGCTGGTATGAGACAGGAAAGGCCTGGCAAGGGAGTGGTTTCCAGCAAAGTCCCGCAGAGAACAGCTTCCGCCTGGTCCGGCAGGCCCCACGGAGCAAGTCCAAGTCATCCACCCTGAGGCAAGGGAGCTGGGCATTGGCATCCTCGGGACTTGGGTGAATCCCCCGCGGAGATGCGAGCTCCCTGGCAGTCTGGCTCCTGGAGGGCCGGGATGCTTCAACAGCCCAGAGACCATCGTCCAAAGAAAGCCACAGGTGGAGGCCCGATGGGGATGCCCAGACACTCACTTGAGGGGAGTGGGCGGAACCTGGATAGTGTCCCCCACACTCACATGTGCCTTTCCGTCCACAGGAGAATGACTATCTTCAAGACTGCCTTGATGCAATCCAGCAAGACTTTGTGATTTTTAACAGAGAAAAGTGAGTGTGTTGGGGGTGGGTGGGCGTGGTGGCAGAGAGGAGGAAAATGGGGCTAAGGTTTAAGGTTTTCTTGGCCACATGAGCTGGCATCTGTGGGCCTGGGGTGTGTGGCCCCGCTCTCTTTGGGGACTCTGAGCAGCAGCTGTGGAGGGGAGCGGCAGGAGGCCCCTGCCAGGCTCTGGCATGTTTGAGCTCCCGTGGAGCCTGTGGCTGGAAACTGGGAAGACTTGTCGTTTGCCCAGGTGAGGGGTGGTGACTTCCTAGGAGGCCCCATCAGAGCCACGTCAACTCCCCACCCAGGCACTCTCAGTCTCTCAGCAGACCACTCCTCAATGTCAGGCCCTAGAGGACAGAAGGGCACAGATGACTAGCAGCAGGCAAGGCCAGAAATAGCAGCAGCTGCCACCGTGGGGCCCAAGGGAGGATGGGTGTCCCCTCTGCCTGTGCGGGGCCAGGAGGGCCTCCTGGAGGAGGTGTCTGAGCTCTTGTGGGCAGGACTTGCAGGGCGTGGGCAGAACTTGCAGGGCGTGGGCAGAACTTGCAGGGCGTGTGCAGACAGGTGAGGGCACTGGCTGGCACCCTGGGGGTCAGACGATCGGGTGAAGAAGGAGGCTCAGCTGAGCCTTGTTCCCAAGTCACTGACCTACGGCACCTGCAGAGAATCAGGCCTTTCGGCTTCTGGCTGGAAACGCCCCGAGCCTTGCCAGTGTGCTCACGTGCCCCTACCCGCCCCCAGGCTCCCTGCCACACCCAGTGTGTTGGGAGCCTGGCCTTTCCAGCAGACACCCAGCCTGTGGCCCATCTTGGGCATCCACGCCATGGCCTGTCCCGTGAGCCCATGGGCAGGTCATGGGACCGTGAGGCCAGGGAGGTGGGGGCATAACGCCCTCCGTGTGTTCCTGTCATCCCAGGTTGAAGAGGAGCCAGGACCTCCCGAGCGAGCCTCTCCCTGCCCCCAAGCCCAGGGATGCTGCGGAGCCCGTGGAGGACGAGGAACGCTCCACCCTTCCCATGTGCGGCCCCATCTGCCCCTCGGCCGGGAGCGGCTAGGCCGGGACGCCCATGATCCTCACCCCTTGAGCTGCTTTGGAGACTCGGCTGCCAGAGGGAGGGCCATGGGCTGAGGCCTGGCATTCACGTTCCCATCCAGCAGCCTGGCTGGCAGTGTCCACAGTGCCCGGACACATTTCACACCTTGGGCTCGTGGTGGTGCAGGGGACAAGAGGCTGTGGGTGCAGCGGACGCCTGTGGAGGGCAGCAAGGAGGGCATTGCCTGCGGGCCCCCGAGACCCGCCTGGATGGAGGAAGCGCTGCTGGGCACTCTCTTACCGCTCATGGGGGGCCGGGGCCGTGGATGAGACAGGAGTCTTTGTCCCCATTCAGCCCGAGGCTGTGCACAGCCCTCCTCACAAGGTGAGCCCTTGCAGAGCAGGCCACGGGTGTCCCAGGCTTGGCTCAGTTCTTGGAGGTCAGGGGCGCGGGTTGGGGGTAGTGGGTAGGGAGGTGAATGTTTTCTAGAGATTCACACTGCCCCAGCAATTTCTGTACCGTTTTCACTTCTGAGAATTACAACGTGAGAACCGCTCAGTGTTGCGTGTTCTGCGCATGTCCTGTGTCTGGCCATCAGGCCCGTGCCTGCAGTTTCTGGTTGGCCTGGACTTAGGGCAGCCAGTGGGGGGGCAGCTCCTCAGGGCAGAGGCCCCCAGAGTTCCAGGATGATGGCTTTGGGGTGGGTGCCTGTCTCCATGGCCCTGGAGCCGTAAGGCTGTGGAAGGCAAAGATGGTGCTGGAGGCAGAGGAGCCCAGGACAGCACCGTGCACAGGGGAGCCACCGCAGTGCTGGGCAGTGCTTGGCCCTCCGTAAAGGGACACGTCCCTCGCTGCGGCTGGGTGGTTCTGTCGTTGGAACTGAAACTGGGTAAACGGCCTGTGCGCGTCTCTCCGGTCTCGCTGGAGGAGCCCGTCAGCCCAGCGCTCCACACAGGCCTGTGCTGCTTTCCTCTGGGGGAATGGGTGTGTCAGGTCTATGCCCCCTCCCAGGACAGCGGCCATGGTGGACACATGCCTAGACCGGTGTCCACGAGCCCCGCTGCACCCCTGGCAAACAGGGCCCTCCAGTCCTTGACTGGGCTGCGAGATGACAACAGCCAAAGAACATGTGGGGAAGAACCGGCCGTGCCAGGAGCAGAGTGAGAAGTCTGAGGGGAGAGAACGCAGCTCCCCGCCCCGCACCCACCCCGTCCACCGAATCATGGCAGGAATTAGCCTTCCAGCTCTCAGCAGCTCACATGGACACGACGCCCAAGTCACTACCAGGAAGGGTGGCCTGGTCCCTGCGAGGGCCCAGAGGCGCCGTGTGCTCGGTGGAAGTCTCGTGATGTCAGAGACAGGCTCGGGGGAAGGACAGGTGTGGGGGTTTGTGTAAGTGCATTTGGGGCACATGACAGGGTGGTGCACCTTGTCCTCCAAGACACTGGCGGGGTCTGGGTGCTGTCTGGTTCCCTAGATCACCCCCCACATGGGCAGAGCGGGAGATGCTGGTGTGGGGGACGTCAGCTCCCGTATCTGGGCCAGAGGGAGCCCCAGGAAGGAAATGCTGAGGGCCCAGGGCCGCCTCCAGGGCTGCTGCCTGGGCTCTGCACAGCTGAATGAGAAGCCCAGGGTCAGAGATGGGGCCACCTGTGGTCCCGAGACCACAGCAGGAAATTCTCCACCATTGGTGCGTGGGCAGGGGCCAGAGAACCGGTGGCATGAGGTGAGTCCCTGGCCCTCTGTGCTCGTCGGCCAGCAGTGAGTGCCCAGTGACTGCGGCCAGGCTCTGCTCTTGGGGTGAGGACAAGCGTCTGGGAGCGTCTACACACCCTTTTTATGAGACACAGCATGTGCCAGCACTGCAGTCACGACCTTAGGGGGCTCAGGTCAGAGCCTCACAGCTGCCCGGCCTTGAGTGCTGGGCCTGCGTCTGTGGGCAGCGCCCACCCGGTGGCAGTGGTGTGTGCTTCGCTTCCACACGCTCCCGTGCATGCTGCCCGGCCTTCTGGGGCTGCTCGGGCTGTCCAGTGAGAATGTGTGGGGGGGCCCCCTCTGCCCTGCCCTGGCCATCGGCTGCCCTGCCGGTCCTCTTCCCTGTGAGAGGTTGAGCTCCTCCCTGCCATTCAGGGGAGAAGAGCTGTGGCTGCAGGAGGAGTTGGACCAGCCCACAGCCAGCCGCGCCCTGCCTCTGCAGAAACCGCGTGGGGAGAGGAGACCGGGCCTTCCACGCACAGGCGGCTTCAAACCCAGACGTCTTTAATGGGCCCGATTCACATCAGAGCAGGGTGACTGCCTGTCCAGGCGGTGGGTGGCATGCACAGGTTCCTGGCTACAGTGTCCTCAGTGTACAGAGCTGCTACTAAGAAGCCTACGGAAATACACAATCTGTAATAAGAGCAGTGTCTTCCTAAAGGATTGCAGAACTTCCCCGGACGAGGGCTACTACGAAAGCTTAGGTGTGGGCCTCGGGGTGTGTAAAAGGAACCCTCCACGGGCAGGGCTGCGCGGTACCAGGTTCTGATGGGTCCCTGAAGTCTCAGCAGCTGTGCCAGGCAGGAGGGCTCTGCTCCTATGCTCCTCCCTGGCCCGCGATGGGCACAGGCCTCCAAGGAGCGGCTGCAGGCGTGCGGGGCTCTGTGAGGCAGTGACTGGTGGTGGGGAGGTGGCAAATGCCCACCAGGCAGGACTCGGCCCCTTGCCAGTTCGCCAAGAAGCCCGGTGTCCAGCTGCTCCTGCACTCTGTGAGCTCGGTGGGTTCCCTGTCCCCATGCCAGGCCCAGTGGGCACTAGGGTGCGTGGGCTCAGGCTGCCAGCACTGTCCCTGCCATGTGGTACCACCTCACCCTGGCAGTGACATCTCCCCAGGTTCAGCCCTTCTCTCGAGGGGCTCTTGGCAGCAGGACCTGGGACCCCACAAGGAAAGGCTGTGGGGAGGAGGAAGGCAAGACCGCCAAGCACCTTTGAGAAACTTCTACCAAAGAAAACGCTAAGGAGGGGGGCGAGTGCCCCGGGGCCCCCGCGGCCTCGGGTGGGGCCAGCACAGCCCACAGGGCCAGTCCTGGGCGTCTAGGAGAGAGAGGTGATGTTGGAGCGGCCGCCGGGCGGTGCCATGATCTTCTGCGCTGTGCGTCGGGCGATGTGGTCATCAGCCTGAGACCCTGAAGAAAGGGCACAGGTGGGCAGGGAGAATGGGGCAGGGGCAGGGTCCCTTCTCTTCAAGGCGAGAGGCAGAGTCAGTGGCTGTGTCAGTGGGGCCAGGACCGTGGAGCCCCTGCACGCCTGCCACCACCAGAAGGCCAAGCAGACGAGGTGCCCGGCAGGTCTCCCATCCCTGAGGCCCGGGGTGCAGGTGAGGCTGCTCGGGAGATCCTAAGAGCTGCGGGGACTGCGGGCTCCAGCTGACCCTGCAGGAAGCCCTTCCTGTCCTGAGAGGAGCCCGGGCCAGTCCTGCCTCGTCCCTGCTGTGGGCCCCGGGTGATGAAAGGCTGCCCCTGGCCTCTCAGTGCTGGGTTCTCAGGGACCTGCCCCCAGGCCTGAGTCCCCAGGAGGTGAGTAGGGCTTTGCTGTCACTGCCTCAGGCTGGGAGAGTGCACCAGAAGCACTGCTAGGAGGCCAGAGGCCGAACCCTGGCAGCCTGAGCCCTCCCAAGCATTCTCGCACGTCCCTCCGGGGCCCCAGGACACAGCCCGGACCCCTCCCTTCTGCCTCAAGCTTGGTTCTGGGGCCAGCTGGGTGGGGACCTGGATTCCACATGATCCTGAGGTCCTCGTCAAGGCCCCTCACCTCCCCTGAGGCTGGAACCACACTCACTCCTGGGCTCCATGTGACACCCCCGCCCCAGTGCCACTCTCTCCGAGGTGCGGGTTCATCACAGCTGCCCTGGGCAGACAGTGGGCAGAAGGGGCCTCCCCACACCCCCAGCAGCATTTCCTGCCCCAGTCCCCAGCTGGCTGCCTTCTGTGTGCAGCCCCTCTGGGCACAGGCTGGTCCCTGGTACCTGAGGCCCCAGGGCCCCCTCAGGATGCTCCAGCAGAGCCTGTCACCCCACCTGGTGCCCCAGGCCCAACTCACCAGATAGGCTGAACCCCGACTGGTGTAGGTTGCGCACAGGAGGGACTGAGATCTTGCCTGGGCAGGACGCGCGGGCCTGAGCGCCACTCCCTGGCTTGGCAGGCACCATCACCTCATGGACGGGCCCGTCATACAGCCCACGGGGCACACCATGGATCTCCGCCAGCTGCGGGGGTGTGGGGCCAGAGATGGGGCATGAGAGGCTGAGCATGGGCAGCTGGAGGGCTGGGCCTGCTCTGTGCCTCTCCAGTGCCAGCTTCAGGAATTTGGGGCTGCCCTGGGGGCGGTGTTCACCCCACGTTCACACACGCCTCCCTCCTTGCAGTCCTCCCCACACATGTATAATGTCCTCCTGCGGTCGCACCTACACGTGTGTGCACACGTCCCTCCCCAGTCTTACCAACACAGGTGCACACGCTTATCCTCCCTCCGAGGTCCCACGTGCACTCGTGTGCACAGACACCACTGTGAGTGTCCCTGTGCGTGTGAAGCACCTGGTGGTCCGGGCAGACCACACCTGCTGCACTGTCGGACACGGATGATCCTGGGCAAACGTGGTGTCGCCACAGTAAGGAACCGGAAGGCCAGGGGAGGGGCTGCCATGGCTGAGCTCCCGAGAGCCCGTGTGGAGAGGAGCCCACACCCCAGGCCACAGATCAGGGGGCACATCTGTCCATGGGGAGTCCCTGAAGGACCCACGCTAAGGCCCAACTGACAGCTCCCATGGCGGGTAGATGTCTGCTCACTTTATATCTGTATTTTATCTAACAACATGGATGACTCGGGTGGGACTCAGCTGCCGTTCACAGGCGCTTGCAGAGCTGATCCAGGGCCTGAAGGTCCCAGCACCATGGGGGCCTCCCCTGCCATATTCTGGGAGCAGGCTCTGCTCCACTCAGACCCACCAGGGCCCTGGGCAAGCAGCGGCCCCGCTCCGTCTTCCTGACCCCTCCGGGGGCCAGGCCAGGCTGACCAGGGGTGCGTTCTGGGCCCAGAACTCAGCGCCCACCCGCCCGCCTGCACAACACTCTCGCGGGTGCCGCCCTACCCTGTTGCGAGCTTTGATCCTCTTGTAGACGAAGTCCGGGAATGTCTTCCGAGGGATGAAGCGGCCCGCCCCCGGGCTGACAGACATCTTCCCGTCCTCCAGCACCACGCGGCCCTGACTTATGACCACGGCGGGTGCTCCCCGGCACTCCACTCCCTCGAAAATGTTATACTCCACGTTCTGCGGAGAGAGGCCCCAGGGTCCAGTGCCTCCACGCTGGCGCCCAACAGTCCCATCCCCACTGAGCCGCTGCAGCACTGCGGCCGCCCAGTGTGAAGCAGGCCCAGTGTGCCTGCACTGAGCCCCTAGCAAGATGCTGGGACTGGCTGGGCGCCACCGGTGGCTCAAGCCTGTGATCCCAGCACTTTGGGAGGCCAAGACGGGCGGATCATGAGGTCAGATCGAGACCATCCTGGCTAACATGGTGAAACCCCGTCTCTACTAAAAAAAAAAAAAAAATACAAAAAACTAGCCGGGCGAGGTGGCGGGCGCCTGTAGTCCCAGCTACTTGGGAGGCTGAGGCAGGAGAATGGCGGGAACCCAGGAAGCGGAGCTTGCAGTGAGCTGAGATCCGGCCCCTGCACTCCAGCCCGGGTGACAGAGCGAGGCTCCGTCTCAAAAAAAAAAAAAGAAAAAGATGCTGGGACTCGGGTTGGAACTACGTTCCCCTCAGCCTACAGACCTCGTTTCTGAGTCCCAGGTTTCTCTTGAGGACAATGGGGACAGGCAGGGAGGGTCACTTCCCCCTTGGCTTGGCAGGTGCACGCGGCACCGCTCTGCCCTGGCCTCCTCCATGGCACAAGGGGACCACAGATGCAGCTGTCACGCAGCGAAGTGACGTGGACAGGGCCCATTTCAGTGCCTGGCGTGGGCACTGAGTCCACTGCTGCTGCCACGTGGGCCTCTGTCCTGCGCGTCTTCTGGGAAGGCTGTCTCGGGGCCCAGCTCCACAAAGGCCAGCCCTGACTTACAGCCGCCTTCTCTTACCAGATTGTGGCTCTTGGCAGAGATGATCCTGGTGGCCCTGGGGTTCCATATGACCAGGTCAGCGTCAGAGCCCACAGCCACTCGTCCCTTCCTTGGGTAAAAATTGAAGATTTTGGCAGCATTTGTACTGGTCACCGCAACAAACTCATTCTCGTCCATCTTCCCAGAGGCCTGGGGAACAAGAAGGCTAGGCTGAGGGTGACGGGTGGGGCTCACACGAGGACAGATGCTGGGCCACCAGGACCCCGCAAGGATGGATGCCAGGCCACTGGGCCCCTGTGAGGACAGACGCTGGGCCACCGGGTTCCCCACAAGGTTGGACAGCAGGACACGGGGCCTCTGAAAGGTTGGATGCTGGGCTGCTGGGGCCCCACAAAGATGGATACCAGGCCCCCACGAAGACGGGCACTAGAGTGCCACCCTGGCAGCCAAGATCAGGACAGGGCTTCAGCCACGGCCCTTGCCATGGCAACACTTGGGGTAAGAACGCCTGCCAGGCTGTACTGGGGAATCAGTGAGCCCATCTCAGTGATGCCCGCTGGTCTGCCCCTTCCTGGACGAAGCCTTTCTGCGTTCACTTTGTGGGTAAAGCTTCCACGAAGGTTCAGCAAGGGTGAAGCTTCAATGTCAATACCCGTGTGCCCTGAAGGACTTGACAGTCTCCTTGGGGAGCCCTGGAGGCTGGGGAGGCAGGAGCAGCTGAGGGAAAGAGCTCCGTTGCTGGGTGAGGTGGGGCTGAGGATGCAGGAGGGCCCAGGACGGGAAGGTGGAGCTGAGGATGCGGGAGGGTCCAGGACCGGGAAGGTGGGGCTGAGGATGTGGGAGGGTCCAGGACCAGGAGGTGGAGCTGAGGATTTGGGAGGGCCCAGGACGGGAAGGTGGGGCTGAGGATGTGGGAGGGTCCAGGACCGGGAAGTGGGGCTGAGGATGCGGGAGGGCCCAGGATGGGAAGGTGGGGCTGAGGATGTGGGAGGGTACAGGATGGGGCGATAGGTTCTGAGGACATTGCAGGAGGAGCACTAACGTCACAGCATGGAGCCCCCATGCTGACCCCTGGGCAAACCCAGTGTCCAGGCAACACTAGAGTCAGCTGGGGGTGGGGGAGCTACCACCTGCCCCTGTTGCTGTTGGAGTCTCATCTGGAAGGATGAGAACCATGTGTCTGAGGCACCCTAGGTGGAGGATCTGCCACCCCGGAGCCACGTGCTCTGATCTGTTTCACGAGTGTGCACTGGTTAGGTGGGTTCCCTTCTGAGCAGCCGTCAGAATCCCACCCACAGCCGCTCCGCAGACGGCGTGCCCCGGCCAGGTTTGTGCTCACCACACATTTCTCCCAGACCACCGACATGCGCTCCTCAATGCCGTTGGTGCCCTCAGGGATCAGCGTGAAGTTGTCCTTGCCCACGGCCTTCTGGGCAGTGGTGAAGGTGCAGTGGGCACTGCCTGTCACCTGGAGGTCCCCACTGGAAACAACCCAGGGTCAGAGGGGCCCAGGGGTCCTGGCCTTCCTGAGCCGGCAGAAGCCAGGTCAGCTCCAGCCCCCTTGGCCAGCACAACCGCAGGAGCTAGAGGTCATCTGAGTGGCTCTCGCTGGGCAAAGCTGGTGCCTCTGTGCAGGGGAGCAGGGGCTGGTTCCTGCCAGGGGAGCCCCAGCTGGGACCAAAGGGCTCAGACTTTCCCCACCCGCCACCGTCTGGGCTGCCCCACGGGAGCCGTGGGAGAGGCCTGGGGTGTCAGGGCCACCAGTGGGCCACAGCCTTGGCACGGTGTGCAGCATGCAGCCAATCTGGGGCCACCTGGAGCAGCTGCTTACCTGGACAGCAGGCAGGTGAGGTGGTCTGCCGTGGTGGGGTCTGGGTTGACAGGGGGCGACGTGACGAAGGCTGCAGCCTTGGCCCAGTTCTTGCTCCAATAGTGAGAACCGTCGGTGCCCAGGCTGGCGGTGATGGGCTCCCCAAACACGACCACCCCTGGAGCATGAGGCCCATGAGAGGTGCCCCGCTGACCACCTGTACCCCATGGAGCCCCGAGCACTGCTGCTGCTGACACCCCCGACTGCCCCTCACTTTCTTGGCCTCAGACAGCTTGTCCCCTGTCTAGAGTCCCTGGCCGTGGGCAGGAGGGCAGAGGCCTGGGTCCCGGACAGACGTGGTTGGCCCTGGGAGTCCTTTCTCTGCCCACATCCCACCCCAGGACCCCGGGCACTCCAGCGGGGCTGGGGCGTGCCTGTGGGCCGCAGTGAGGCACAGTGAGCTGCACGGTGGCTGACCGGCCTGGGGTGCCCTGCTCATGGCCTCACCAGGGTTCCAGCTCACAGCTGAAGCAGCTCCCACCAGTTGGTGGGTGAGAAATGCTCCCAGGGGGGGTGGGGCACCCCCTGAGAAGAGCCTGGTGGGTGGGGTACCCCCGAGAAGGGCCTGGTGGGTGGGGTACCCCCCGAGAAGGGCCTGGTGGGTGGGGCACCCCCGAGAAGGGCCTGGCCTGCTGCCCCAAGGCTGCTTGGTGTCCTGAGTGAGGCCCAGGCCTTGCCCCTGCAGACCCCTGTTCACCTGCGCACCTCAGAGTCCTTTTCGCAGTTAACTGAGCGGATTTCAGTTTCAACCCTCGATGCAGGAAACACACAGAAGAGCCCCCCCCCCCCCCCCCCCCCCGCCGCGCCAGGGATTTTCACAGCCCCAGGCAGGCCCAGAAAACAAGGTTTCAGGACTCAGTGGGGACAGCAAGAGGAGGGAAACCAGACCAGACCCAGAGGCCTTCTTGGGGACGCCCCCTCATTTACCCATCACCTGGGTTCTGCACCTGGATCCTTGGCCATCTCCAGCCCCAGTGATTGCTGGGCCTCCCTGGACCCTCTGAGCCCAGTAGCCTCTGGGGGACCCCACAGTCAAGCCCCTGCCAATCACAGCCCTGTATCCCCCCCCCCCCCACATCCCCGGGTCTAAGGCTCTGCAGTGCCAGGCTCCAGCTGGCTGGCATTCTGTGGGCAGGTAGCACCCCGGCTCTGGACACAGCAAATGCTAATATGGGGGGGCCTCCTTAGTGGAACTGGATTTCTCTCTCAGACACTCCTCATCTCATCATTCCATCCCCCCCACACCCCCACTGGAAATAGGGTGAGCAGCCCCATGTTTGGCCTCAGGGCCCTGGTGAGCAGCTGCCGCTCCAACGAGGCTGGAAACTCAGCCCCACCCCGACGCAGGGACTCAGGTCCAGCCCCCCCACTCCGATGCAGGGACTCAGGGCCCTGGTGCGCAGCTGCTGCTCCAATGAGGCTGGAAGCTCAGCCCCACCCCGATGCAGGGACTCAGGGCACCTGCATCTCCCCAGGGCTGCACCCAGGAGGCCGAGACCATGGCCCCCTGGCATCAGAGGCGGGGCTGGGCGCTCACCTCTGCGCTTGGCCTGGGCGATGGCATCGGCCGCCCCCTTGCTCATCACCTTGGTGATGTATAGTGGGCAGTTGGCCTGCTTGGCGATGGTGACAGCTCGGTACACCGCCTCAGCCTCCACCTGGGGACGAGGTGGGAGGGATCAGGCCACACAAGGGCTCCAGACCAGTGTGGGCAATGGGGATGCCCAGGGGTTACCCATGGGATCCCAGGCTCAGGGCAGCCTAGTAGGAGCGCCCCAGCCTTGGGCTCAGTGCCTGGGTCTGCCCACATCACGTTCTGGGCCTCGGGTACAGGCTGTAGGGTGGTGGAGCAGGGATTCATGCCTCCCAGATGAGGTCAGGGCGAGCACAGTGGCAGAGCCAGGAGTCCAGGGCCAGGGTCAGCACAGCCCCAGGCAGCAGCGGTCCGGGCAGAGTTCGCTCGGGTGTGCCGTGGCGCCTGGGATCTTACCTCCTCGGGGTGGCTGAGCACGTGGCCCTCGGGACCAGTGATGCCAAGCTCCAGCAACCGCTTCTGCTCCTAAAGAAACCAACAGGATGCCTTGCTCCAGCCCTGAAGGGAGCCTGGGCCTTGGATGCTAACCCCATTCCCCAAGTGGTCCTGGACCCTCAGGCCTCCCAGAATTTGCCAGCCGGAGAACTCAGAATCGAGGGTGGAGGAGCTTGGAGAGGCGCGATTCCTGCTCCCTGAGTTACCAAGGAGGGGACAGCTTGGCTAGGGGAAGGGGCTTGCCTGAGGCTTCAGAGCTCCTTACTGATGGCGCCAAGACTCCACCCTGCCTCCACCGTGCCCATGGCGCTGACTCCCCCAGCGGGGGCATGTGTGGGGGTGCACACAGGCGGGGAGGGCTCTGCAGGCCAGGAATGGACAACCACTCCTTCCTCCAGCAGTGCCCTTCCATAGAGATGTGCACTACAGCGCCTGCTCGCGTCAGGGAAGACATGGTACCGGCCAGGAGACGCAGCCCCAATACTGAGGCTCCCTCCTGCTGTATGTGGAGCATCTGTTGGACCCAGGACGACCTCCTGATGGTGCACCCGGGGCCTGGCCTTGGGCCACAGAAGTGTCTGTGATGCCCCGATGCCCTCGCAGCTGGACGGGTGGACGAGGACACTGGGGACCCCCCACGTGCCCCTGCCCGAGTGCCACCACCTTCCTGTAGAGCTCAGGAGGTGGGCAGAGCCCGTCCCATCCCAGGAAGTCTCACTGTAGGTTTGCAGTGTCAGGGAGGTGTGTCCTGTGTGGGGACCCCCACTGAGGTCCCACAGGGATGGGGCGGCCCACTCTCTGAACTCCATCTGTACCCGTGGGTGCCTGAGCTGGAGGGGGAAACAAGGGGGATCGGGGAATCGGCGAAACAAGGGGGAAACAGGGGCCTGGGGGATCGGCGGCACCGCACGTGGGCTCAGGCCCTCCCCAGCCCAATGGGATGTGTCTGAAGGATGTGGCCCTGTCAACATGGGTGCCCTTGGCTGGAAGGAAGGTGGCAACCCAACCCCCAGAGGGGGCCCCGCTCCACAGGAGGGGCCTGGATCCATGGGGTGACACTTTGGTTTTGAGGTATTTGGATAAGAAGTGTGGATCGAGGAGAAGCTGTTTTAAGGCCTCAAAGCTCCCCACCCCCGCCCAGTCTCACTCACTGGTTGACCTTTGACTCAGGGTAAGCTGTGACCCGCCCTCAAGGTTGTGTAGGATTCTGTGATGTCTGCGTAACAGGAAGGTCACCCGCAGACCCCCCCCCCCCCCCCCCGCACCCCCCGCCCCCCGGCGGCCCCCGCCACACCAGCAGCCCCCGCCACACCAGCAGCCCTGCCCCACGGCACCTCCTCCACGATGTCCCCGTTCTCAGCGTGCACCTGGGCCAAGGCCCCCAGGTCCCGGATGATGCTGAAGATCTCGTACATCTGGGAAGAGAAGTGGTGGGTGCTGGGCAGGACTGCGCCTGTGCCAGCAGCGGCCTGGGGGACACCTGCCCACTCCCTTCTCCACGCCTGCCCTTACCTGGCTGTCACTGCACTGGCACCGGTCCTTGTATGCCATGAAGACCAGGAAGGAGTTCACGCCTGGAGAAGAGGTGGGGGTCAGAGGCTCAGCCATCACCAATCAGACAACCCGAGGAGGCTCTGCTGCTCCCTGCCCACTGGAGGGTCGGGGGTCTTGGGCCCCTCTCCTGCAGTGCTTCCATGGATGGCTTGCCAGCCATGCGAGCAGACCCCTGCTTCCACGCACACACCAGCCAGCTGGGAAGTGAGGCGAGGCAGCTACATCCAGGCCCTCCTTGCCTGCTCCTGTGCTCTGGATTAAAAACTGATTGTTCACCCAGTGGCAAATGCAGGTGAGAACCCCTCACACCCGTCCAGCAGACCCCCCGTTACTGGAAGAGCCACTGTGCCTGGGCTCTTGGCCTGAGTTCCACTGGCCCCCAACTGGAAGTGCGGCCTAGGCCGCGCTGTGCTGGTGACCTCCATTCTAGCCGACCAGCACATCCAGCACCTGCCTGTGGGGCCTTGGAGCCCCGCTTGCCATGCCTGGCTCATGGTGCAGGCTTGTGGGACCGCCCAGATCTCAGGGCTGGGCCCTTAGGACGAGCAGAAGGACCAGGGGCTGCCTCTGACATTGGGGCCCAAACAAGAAGAGGGCTGAGCTCTCCTGTTTCCTGCACAGCCAGAGCCCATCCACCTCCCCCAGGACTCAGGACCTGTGTGGGGACCCGCCTGGGCCTGGAGGCAGGATCCCAACCTCCCATCACTCAAGCCTACCCAGCCCATGGCATCCCCTCCTGGCTGGGTGGAAAGTGCTAGTGTGACTCGCTAAGGCATGCTGGGGAAACCGAGTCAGCCTGTGCCCCACAAGCCATCCCTCCAGGTAGCAACCTGCATGTGACCTGGCATGTGGGGCCCCTGATGAAGGTGATGGTTGGGATGTGGCGCTGTCCCTGCAACACCACCCCATGGGCACAGGACCTACAACTCCCGTGTGGCTCTCAGGCAGCAGAGGCCCCAGCAGTGCCCCCGCAGGGTGAGGGGAGGTGCAGGCCCTGCTTCCACCTCCGCTCTGAGACACGAGGCCACAGGCCTCCCGGGTCCACTCACAGAAAAGCATGGGTGGCAGAGCAGCTGCCTGGAGTGAGGCCCAGGGACCGAGGACTGACGGGCTCCAGCAGCCCCCGGGCAGGGAGGTGAGGGATCCTGACACCAAGGGGCACCTGTGTCATGACCGTCACCCTCTGGGGAATGGGAACCCGGAGGAATGGCCTTGAAGAAGCGCCCCTGCCTCCTTCAGGTCCATAGGGAGTGGGTAGCAGGCATCCCTGGCAGTGCTAGGGCCTGACAGCCTCCTGGGCTTGCTCGGACCCCATCCCGCCCCCACCTCCAGGCCGGAAGCTGTGGGCCGGACTCAGATTAGGAGAGATCAGTTATAATCAGATATGACACTTGTCAAACCCACTATGAAACTCTGATGTGGTTTTAGCTTCAGGGTTTTCTTGTGGGAAAAATGTTAAACTTGTTTATAGACTGATCTGTTTTAGCACAGATGACAACAAAGAGATACAGACTTAAAGGGTCTCCCTCTGAAAGGATCCCCAAATGCTAGGAGATGGGGAACGGCTGCTCTTCCACCCTGGGCAGCCTCTTTTCTAAGAAACCAGGGACCTGCTGTATCTTTTCATCGGGAGGATAATTCCAGGGTGGGTCCCTTGGATTGGGAAAGAGAAGGCCTCTTGGTCTAGAGCCTCTGACGGTGGGATGGGCCTTCAAATGGCTTTTCTCCAACTTCGACTCAAACCCGGACACCGGCCCTGGGGGAGATCAGCACCACCAGCAGGACACGGTCAGGGCAGAGGCCCCTCCGCCAGGCTCCATGCCCGCCCTCCAGCCCCTCCAGCCACCCTCACCCTTCTCCTTGACCAGGGCCTCCAGCTCCTCCTTGATGCTCTCATGCCAGCGGGTGATGTCCACGTGCAGGGAGTAGTCGCAGCAGGCCGCGCTGTCCGCCCGCTCCCGCCACTGCTCGTAGGCCGACAGCAGGCTCACACCCGTGTCGGGGAAGACATGGTCCACTGTGAAGGCAGCATGGTCAGCAGCTTCTCCCACCGGTCCCCAGTTCCCACCTCTGCCTCCTCCATGGGAGACTGTTTCATGTTCCCAAGAGACCAGAAGATCATTTGAGGGAGACACAGCAGAGGCCACCGGCCTCTGAGACAGGGTGACGCTGTCACGAACCTGTTCTATCGCTTTGTTCAAAGAGGAACCTTCTGACCCAAGTCCCCCAGCCACCCTCTGAGCACAGAAGGGAGAGGGGAGAGAGGAAGAGCCCCACCCCAAACCACCCCACTCCCACATCGCACGTGGGGGAGCGCGGGAGGTCAGGGCTTTGCCGGGCTGCCAGCTCCTGTCTCGGCCTGGGTGTGCTGTCCAAGGTGCTGGGCCCCATCTCTCAGTGCCTTCCCAGAACAGTGGGAGCTGGGCTGGTTTCCCGAGTGCCCCACTGGCTCCACAAGACTTGATAGGGGCCATCCTGCCCCCTGCACATAGCCATTGTGCTGCTGCCCCACTAACAACACACCCAAGGCCCCAACACTGCTCACTGGCCTCTCCTGGTGCAGCCAGGAGAGAGCTCCAAGCCAGGTGGTCTGACAGGAGGGCACGCCCACCAGGGATGCCTTCCTCCAGCACAGCCCTCCCTCGGGCCCCTACACAACCCAACAGGATGAAGTGGGCACCCACCCTCCCTGCAGCCACCCACAGTGCCAGCCTGGGCCTGCAGGCAGAGGAAGACGGAGGCAGGACAGAGGCCAGCCTCGTGTCTGTGATGTTTCTCTGTCTTCACGGGGATCCACAGCTGGCCGGGTGCCTTGGCACTGGCACAAAGCAGGTGGTCTCGACTGTGCAGACATCCTGACTGGCTTGGGCTGCCGCCCGAAGGGCGTGGGCAGTGGCCAGTCTCCTCAGACTGCAAAGTGGGCTGCTGCTGGTTTTCCCTCCCTTTGTGGCTGAGTAAACCAAACCAAGCTGTGATTTGGCTAAATGTCCCTGCGAGGTGTCCCAGGGTCCTCAGAGCTGCCCTCCCTGGCATGCCAGGGACACAAAGCAACTTACGTGCATTAACTCACACATGACTCACAAGCTTGTGAGGCCAGTGTTCTGTTTTACAGGTCAACGAAGTGTGACTGGTAAAAGCCAGCTGAGTTATCGGGAGTCACATAGCTAGAAAACTATAGAACCAGGTTCAGCTAGGCCCCTCAGACCCATTCTCAACCACAGCAGTGATGTCTGCACCAGACGGACGCAGCGGAGAGAATGCACCCAAGGCCACGCAGTGTGGTCAGGGTCTAGGCTCTGGGGCCTCGTCCTGGCCCCTGAGCTCACCACGTGCTCATGGTGGGCAGGCGGACTCCCCTCACCCGCCTGTTAAACTGGGCTTAGCTGAGAGGGTTTTAGGAGGAGAACATGTGAGCTGATGGGTGTCAGGATAGAGCCCGTGCCGGGCACGCAGCCAGCACTACAAAAATAGCAACCCTGGTTATTTTTTGATGGGATAATAATGAGCATTGCTTTTATCTTTTTTCTAAAAATACAGCCTCCATCCTTAACTCTTCTTGGCATGAGCAAGAACCTTCCACATATCAAGCTTCCGAGGCATGTGGCTCAAGGTCAAACATGTATCTGGCATTTCAGAAAGCGCGACCCATCCCCTCGCCAAGGCATTTGAGATTTCCAAACCCCAGCTCTGGGCCAGCTACTAGTGCCCAGGAAAGAACAAGTGGACACACATCAGTCCCGATTTCCAGTCCTGGAAATCCCAGGAGCATTCCAGAGCTGGCCACGCAGAAACACCCAGGGCAGGACACAGGGATAAGAAAGGCACTCCAGGTTCTCAGATAGATGCAATAAAGGCACCTTTAGACGTCACTCCTCCTCCCACACACACCTGGCCAGAGGGAGGGCGGCAGACGCTGGCTGCCCCCTGTAGAGGAGGAGACCCAGACACTCACAGATCATGGTGGTTCCTCCTGCTAGCGCTGCCTTGGTGCCCTGACAGAAGTCGTCAGCCGGGGTCATGCCCAGGACGGGCATCTGCAGCCTTGTGTGGACGTCAACGCCACCAGGAAGCACCATCAGGCCATGGGCGTCAATGGTCTTGATGCCCCCAGGGACGATGAGGTTTTCTCCGATTTGTCTGAAAGCAGCAGAGATTTCACTGGTTACAGTGAGCCCAGGTCAGAGCCCAAACGGGCTCCCAGCAGCGCCGCAGAGCTGAAGTGTTTGCGTGAGCTGCAGACCCCGAGAAAAAGGCCAGCACGGCCGGCCCCTCACTGGAACAGCTCCTCAGGAGTGCCAGGGAGCAAAGCATCCCTCAGCACAGCTCAGGACAGTCACTGCAGGGTCCAGCCTCGTGCAGACGCCACGCCCTGTGGTTTTCCACTCAGGTCCCTGGTTGCTACTTTTTTTGACTACAGGAGGGAGCGGCTTGACAGACAGAAGCAGATGCGCTAACAGGTGTGGGCACCAATATTGAGGAAGCACCTGCTGTGAGCCAGGGATGGTACTAAGTACCGTGATGAACAAAGAAACATGGAAGCTGGTGTCCTGCTTTCAACCTGCAGCCACCTGACATGCCTCTGCCCTCACCAAAGGCCGGGGCTCTGACAGTGGCCACCAGGTTACTGCTGCCAAGGATGGCTTTGGAAAAGAAGAAACCTCTCCCATGGATTTCACCCAAAAGTCAATGCCTGGATACCATGTGACCAGTGCGTACACAAGAGCTGGGGACGTA
>NC_045442.1:1749450-1765733 GCF_002776525.5 Piliocolobus tephrosceles
GACCAGTGTGTACACACGAGCTGGGACTGCGAACTTATTTTCAACTGTCTGGATACCATGTGACCAGTGTGTACACAAGAGCTGGGGACGTATTTTCAACTGCCTGGATACCATGTGACCAGTGTGTACACACGAGCTGGGACTGCGAACTTATTTTCAACTGCCTGGATACCATGTGACCAGTGTGTACACACGAGTTGGGGACGTATTTTCAGCTGCCTGGATACCATGTGACCAGTGCGTACACACAAGAGCTGGGAATGTATTTTCAGCAGAAACTTACTTTATCAAGCCGTCTTCCACGTGCACATCAGCGTAAAAGGACTGGTCGTCATTCACGATCCTCCCACCTCTGATCAGAAGGCGGTCACTCTATTTGGAACAACAAAGGGTAATTTTTCTCCAAACTGAGTTACTCAGCAACACCCTCGGTGCAACTCGTTTCTCTGGAATTATGATTGAAACATTCAGGCAAAATTTCTAGATGTAAAAACGAGCACAAAAGCCTGCAGGGGTTTACTATTCCCCAAAAAGTGGCACCAGGTACTCAAAACCAGTTTCCCCTAGAAGCGCCACGCACACCCCAGAGCTGCTGCCGAGGCCTCACTGAGGGCAAAGCCCGTGTTGGTGAAAGTGTGGCAGTGCCACAGGTCATATTTATATCTTCTAATTTACCATCGGATTAAGGAGCCCCAGCCTGAGGCAGGAGGTGACTGCTGTCTCATGGCCTCCTGTGCAGCCTCAGGGATCCTGCTCTCCTCCACCCAGTCTTCCACCCACATGGGAGCTGACAGAGCTGGACTTTGGTTCCACCCAAACACTGCAGACCAGTGATGGTGCCAGGAGGCAGAGCAGCGCCCCCACAGGCATGGTCCCCACCCCAGGAGGCTGCCTCCCACTGAGGGGAGACCACCGGCAGCAAAAACACACACGCACAGATCATCGCAGACAGTGACGAACACGCAGAGCACAGTGAGGGCGCCGTGGCAGGGCCATGAGAGGGGCTGGGAGAAGGACCTCTGGGGCAGGGGACCTCTGGGGCAGGGGTGGCTGATACGGGGCAAGGCGGACATGGTGAGCATTCCAGCCAGGAAGCAGCTTGGCCCTGGGGCAGGAAAGGGCTTGAGCTGCCATCAGCAGACCTGGGAGGAGGCCGAGGTCTGGAACCTTCTGGTGGGGTGGTGGTGCCAGAGGCAGGTTGGTGCCCAGAGCTTGGCAGGGGGCAGGATATGTAAGCCTGGGGACTCCATGGCTGCCCCTGACTGGGGTCCTTAAGCAAGTTTCAATCCTAGTTTGATTGATGTTTTAAAGAGATCACCTTGGCTGCTGTGTTAGAAAGTAGATCGTGATGTTTAACAATGGAAGCAGGATCATTGCTGGAGTGATGTCTGAGTGAGATGAGGAGCTCTGGGACAGGACTATGGGAAGGATGGGAGGAGAGTGGATTCCAGAGAGGCTGGGAGTCAGGAGGGCAGGACCTGCTGACCAAGAGGCCATGGGGGTGATGGGGAAGAGATGGGGTGATCTCAGGTTCCAGCACAGCTCGGACACACTCCCAGTGGGGCACAGAGCGTCAGGCTGGCGAGGCCAGCTCTCAGTGGGTCAGCCCTGGAAGCACAGAGCTGTGGCATTAGGCAGGGATTGACTCCAGTGCTTGGCAGTCATAAATCCCCCTCTAAGAATCCTACCAGATGGCCGGGAAGCAGATTAGGCAGAAAATGGGGTGTCACTGATGGGACTCTGCAGGACCGTCAGAGGTGAAGATCTGACCTCAGTGGAGAATGTGGGAGAGAAACACGAAAAAGGAGTGAAAGGAGGTGGAGAAGGACGCATGCACGGGCTGGACTTGGCAGCGCTTTTCCCTCCACTGTCCCGCGTGCGCCTCAGCACGCCCGACGACTGACCAGGCAGGACTGACCGTCTGCATTTAACAGGGAGGTCCCGCTGTCTGCCCTGGGTTTCCAGGGCCCACCCACAGGTGGCCAGGGTCCTAGCGCGGGGCTGCAGCCTTCACACACCGTCAGTCTGAAGCCAAGAGCATTAAACTGAAGCGCACAATTCGTAAAACTCTCGGAATGAGAAGGAGTTCATTATCTAGTAGCCCCATTACAGGATTCACTGCTGACGTCTAACTGTGAGGCTGTATTTTCAGGATCCCAGTGACTTGTAAACCACTACCCCGTAGTCTACAAACGGCTGGCAGACTATGCCACAGGCCAGACCTAACCCTCTACCTATCTTCATACAGCCCTAGGCTAAGAATGGTTCTCGTATATTCACTGAAAACAATAAAAAGAGTATATCATGACTCATAAAAATTCTACGAAGTTCACACTGCAGCATTCACAGATAAACTTTTGTTGGAACACATTGGTGCCCACTGATTTCCTAAGTGTCCAGGACTGCTTTCCTGGCAGGGTCAAGCAGCCGCAACAGGAAGTGTGGTCCACAAAGCTGACAGCATTTACCCTGGGGCCGGTTGTGGAAGAAGTTTTAGACCCTTGGTCTACAGAGCTGTCCGTTCCCAGCTGCTGCACCTCTCCTCCTCCTGCCCAGTCCCAGTTGAGCGCCAGACCCAGCGCTGACCCCGCACCACCATGCATTTGGAGCCTCTGTAGCCGAATCAGGCCCTGGCTGCCTTCCCGGAGCTGTCCCTCCTCTTCACTTTCCACCCCTCCCAGGGGACCCATGCATTTTCAAGGAAGCCCTAGAAAACGCAACCAGGCAGAGGGAGGCTTGAGGAGACGTGTGGTCTGGGCTCTCTGCTCATAGACACCCAAGTGTTCCGGCACCCACACTCAGACTGGGTTTGGACCCCAGAAGAGACACAGCTGGGGTGTGGGGCCATGCTCTTCTAACTGCACTCACCCAGATGAGGGTGAAAGTTCCCTGGAAGCAGCTGCCCCCCCCACACTGACATGGATGCCTGACCTGCCCTGGGAAGGGGTCCTCCTGCCACCCCCAAACGACCCCCACATGCCAGCTGGCTGGCAGGATCTCTCCTCCATCAAGACCAGACCCAGCCGGGCAGAACCCTCTGAAGGCAGGAGCCCCTCCCGTCTGGAGAGGGGAGGGCTCCTTCCTCCCTCAGCGTCTCAGGGAGTGGAGCCCACAGCCCACGGCTTGAGCTAATGCCAGAGGTCAGACCCCACGGCCCTCCCACCAAGGCCAAGTCCAGAGTCGGGTCTGGGACCCCATGGACTCCCCCTCCCAGGTCCTGCCGGGTCCCGAAGCCTCCCTTCCTCCCACCCCCATCTCCCGCCTCCCGAGTGGGGAGGCTTTGTTTCTGGCAGAGCGGGACCTCCCGCGCCGGTGCGTGTGGGTGTTGGGGAGGGGTCTCTTGCTCTCGAAGGCTCGGGGGCTGCCGGGGCGCCCGGCCACCTTGGAGTCGCTGAACCCAGGTTAGTGGAGGGGTTCGGGGCCACCAGGGACTCCGGCCAGAGCGGCTGGGGCTGAATCGCTTTGTCTCGGACAAAGAGCTCCCGACGCGGCGCCAGTGCGTCCAAGGGGCGGGCGGCCCACGGGCTGTGCCGGGAACGGCATCTCCCCGCGCCCCGGACCAGCCCCGGGCCAACAAAGGGCCGCGTCCGCCCGCCTGGCCTGCCCGGCCGCCGCGGGAGGAAGGAGCCTCCAGCGCTCCGAGGGACAGGCCGCCCGGCCCCGGGTTCTCCCCGGGCTCAGCCGAGGCTCCCGGAAGCCGGCAGGGCCGGGCTGGGCGTCCCGCTCCGTAAGGGGTTCTGCGCGGCGCTCGCGGGGACTCTCGGACCCTGGAGCGTCAAGAAGCCGGGCAGGGAAGGGCGGGCGCCGGGACGGGCCAGACGCCAAGGCAGGGCCCCCGCAACGCGCGAGGCCAGGAGGGTCCGCCCCGCGTTCAGGCCCCACTCCGGGCGGCGGGCAGGGGGCGCCGGGCGAAGCGGGGCCGGGCTCACCGTGATCCGGGGGATGCTTTTCTTGCCCTGGAAGGACATCCTGCTCCTGGGGGTCTCTGGCAGGGGCGGCACGAGCAGGGGCGGGCAGGGGACGCGTCAGCCGGGACGCGTGCGTGGGGGCGGCGGGAGACCGACTGCGAGCGCGCGGGGCCGCAAGGCTCCGTTCCGGTCCCGCCCCCGCTGGGCCCCGCCCCCACCCCGGCTCCGCCCCCGACAGGCCCCGCCCCCGACAGGCGCCGCTCCGCCCATGAGCCCCGCCCCCGCCCCAGCCACTCCTTCGCTTTAAGCCCCGCCCCGGCCCCCCCCCAACTCCCCCAACTCACCGCCCAGCGTAGCAGGGGCGGCCGCAGGGTCTGATCTCTGCACCCCGGGCCCCCGCGCGGACCCGCGGACGAGGGCTGGGTGGGGATTTCAATCTGCTGTGGCTGATGTGTGCGGAGTTTACACCCCGAGGAGACGAGGGAGTCCGGACACGTCCTGCCAGGCCCCGCCCGCGCCCTCGCTGCGCTCCAGCGCGAAACCCAGGTCCCGGGAGACGCGAGGCGCCCAAGGCCCCGGGATTCCCAGCCAGGCAACCCCGGGCGGCGGCGCTCTGGGAGCCGCACCGGTCCAGGAAGGCGCCTTGGCCAAAGCCGGCTCCTTCGCGGATGACCCGGGCCAGGGTCTGAGCGCCAGGCTGTGACCCCGCGAGGCTGTTCCACGCCGGCCGCGAGAGACGGGGGGGGGGGGGGCGCGAGTCGGAGAGACACGGAGACAGCGAGAGACAGAAGGAGGCGCTCGCGCTCGCCGGGGACCGGGACCCGGTGGCGGGCGGGGCCTCAGGGGGGTCGCAGGACCCAGAAAGCTCAGGACCTTTGTGGAGAGGGAGGCCCCGCAGAGGGGAGCGGGTGAGCCCCACGCCCGGCGTCCTCCGGGTGCGAGGGTCTCGGGGAGTCCGGGCCCGGGCCCGCGGCCACTACCTGCTGGGGGTCACGGGCCTGGGTCACGCCGGGCTGCACTCGGGGACTTGCTGCGGCCCTTGAGGGGTCTCCACAGTGCTGGCCCGACCGCTCCGAGTGGTCGCGCGCCCCGCAGACTGGCTCTCCAACCGGAGGGCCTCGGCGGCCGCCGCCCAGCGCGTCCAGCGGCCGCGTCTTGCTCTCGAAGGCGTCCTCCACGCAGCGGAACACGCAGCCGAGCTTGGGCCGGGCCAGGGGCCTCGCGGGCTCCTGAGGCTGCCGCGCGGTCATGGCAGGAGCGGGCGACAGGGTCCGGTCTCGGAGCCTCCTGCAGCTCGGTCTGCGCTGCAGGTGCACTGGGAGGACCTGGCGGCCGCGCCCTCTCCCCGCCTCCTGCCGCCCGGCGCGGAGCTGGCGCTGTCCACGTAGCAGGTGCTGAACGCCCCATTCTGGCCCCTGGGTGCTCGCTTAGTCCCGGCCAGGCGTGGCTGCTCGCCCTCCGAACATGGTGGGCGCTGGGAAGGCAGGGCAGGGAGCGCGCCCTGGAGAAACCGCTATGGGAATCCCGACATTTTCAGGCCCCTTGGGCCGTCCCACGACAGACAAGAAGGCCCTGACTCCGAAACCCTGGGCGAGTGTGGAGGGCTGGATGGGGGGTACCCGCCCACGCGAACTGCTGCTGATCTCCCTTAAAGCCGAGTTAGAGGCTTGGGGCGAGACAGGGGTGAGGGGGCGATGCTGTCACTCCATCTTTCACTCTACTCAGCCTACAAAGGCTGAATTTGAACCCAGAGACTTCGGGCCTTTGCGTTGTTAGCGCAGTCCGCACTTCAAAGCCAGAGTTCCGACACTGAGTCACCTCGATTACTGGCGGGGCTTGAGCCAGCAGAGCTAGGTCAAGCAGCTTCCCACCCCGTCGTCCTTCTCTGGCTCCCCCTCCCCTCAATGATTAATATAATGTCCGTTACTCACCTGTGGACCGCCCACGGCAAACATCACCAGCTGTTCTCACGCATGTGCAGAAGTTCCGTCCCTTTCCTAATTGTTCGATCTCTTCGATGGTTCACATTTGACCAACAGCCACAGCAGGGAGTCTCCCAGGTGGTCGACCTGAGCCAGGTGCTGCCAGGCACCCCCGACTGCAGAGCTTGCCCTCCAGGTGATCTCACAGGTGAGACCTGGGGCTTTCCTCCACAGTGGGCGGAAGGCGCAGACCCCGTTTCTGGTGTTCAGAGGCACTGTTCAGGGAATGAACTCAGAAGTGCAGAAATGGCTCATACGGCTTTCAGTTCAAACTTTAATACCTTTGAGGGGACTTTAATCGTCTAAGATTTAAAACATTTTTTATTAAAACTGTACAATAATTTACAAATGAGTAAAAATTCTCTGGTATATATCATAGGAATCACAATACAAAAATATTTGTAAAATCTTGTAGATCACCATACAAACCTACGTTAGGCCTGTGAATACTGATTAGCACTGGACAGAATGTCACGTGGTTAGAGGGTGACTAAGAAGGGAGTGCCTGGGAGAATACACACACTGCTTGGCATGCTGCCATAAAAAAACAGGCCCGGTTAGTTTTTGCATAAATTTACAATAAAGCTTTTTAAAAAATATACAGTAAACAAATATATGATTTGATACCTATATTCAGAATATGAGTTTCCTGAGCCTAAACTTAAATTCCACTCTGTGTTAAAACACACACTCCCCCTCAGGGTTTCAAGGATGGGATGACAGTGAGTGTTGGCGAATGCATCAGCGCCTCCAAACCCACACTTGGGCACTCTCTTCTTTTTGACTTCTAGTGTCGATGTTCACAAGCCCTGTAAGGCACTCGGGGTATCCTGAAGGCTACAGATTCTGCCAGGGCAGAGACTTTAAGGAACAGCCATAGTCCTTCTCCAGCTCAAAATCTGGACCAGGGGCACAAGGTAAACAACACACTGGTGTCAACAAAGAAATCTGTGATTTACGTGGATTTTTACTTTAGATGAACTGAAGTATCTATGTTGTTCTGTGTGTTGAGCAGAGTGTGATGATGTTAATACAATATAATGTAAATGTTGATGTCCTGGTTACACAGTAATCGTTTCTGGCCACATTTCAGGGTCCTTCCTCTTGTGTTATTAGGGGGTGATGCATTTATACAGACTTCCCCTGTTAGAAGAGCTAGCAGTAAGACAGCCTGGAGGAAATTCACTCTAGCCCATTGGTTTGGAAAAGAAGGTATAGCCTACAATTTAGAAATGCACCTTATTTTTAAATACTTGAATTCTGCTGCTGCTCACTGGACCAGGAGGAGTCAGTGATAAATGTTCATATTTATCTTTTGGGGGGCAAAAACCCAGTTCCGAAATGGATATTATAATCAAATGTAAAGAAGGTGCCTATGATAGAAGAGTGAGAACAATGATATCTAAGGAGAGGAACTGACGCTCCAACTAGATGTGAGCTTTCAGGAATGGGACAGGGATGTAATGCAGTTTGGATGTTATTCAGCACATTCCTTGCGCCTTCTCCCTTTCCTATATACATACGTTTTACATATAAACAATTACAACTTCATAAGAATTGGTACATATTTACATGCTTCTCTTTGCTGTATAGTTTGCCTTATTATTATTACAGAACTGTGATTAAGAGTATCTGTGGTGGACAGAGGTGTATGAAGTGCTCCAGACATATATACAACATGCAAAACCATGATGACCCAAATAAACATGAGGGATGTGAATCTGAGTTTCACTGCACATCTTTAGATCCAAAACAGTTGGCCCATGCAGCTGTTGTTCCCATGCAGGTCAACACTGGGACCATGCCAGGAGCTCCCCCAGAGGAGGAGGCCAGGTTGGCAGGGAGGCAGGTAGAGTTACAACATATTTCTGGATACCTGCATCATGGAGTCCATCGGACTTCAACCCAGCAGTTCACCCATAGCGCCACGGTAGCTTTTATTAACACAAGGCTATTGTGTGCCATTCAGTTCTGAGTATAATAAATGTACCAAGAAGATGCAGTCATTAAAATAAGACAAAACTATGCACAGAGGACTGAACAAGATTTCAGACTTGAGACGCAAACCCCAAGGTGAGGCTCAGCTAGAGACATTGAACTGGCCCAGTATCTTGTCTGAGTAAATCAGGAACTGTGGCTTGAATGACAACAGAAACGGATGCGTCTTTCTTGGACAAGTGCTGATTAATAGTGCATTTTCCAGCAGAAACCCTGCAGCCACCAAAGAAAAAGCATACCTGTCTGACAGTATTAGCTTTTCCCTGATTTCAACCTAGGGAACCATGCCTGGTCCACAGCCACTATGTCATCTGCCCCAAAGTCAGACATTTCTTCTGACACAAATATAAGATGAACCTAATGCTTCCAGACAACCCAATCCTCCCTGCAGCAACTGAGTCACCTCCTTTATACAGTGGTGCATGTTACATTCACACCTGGCTGCACATCTAACTGCCTCAACTTCTAGGTGCCTCAAAATGGCTAAATCCCATGAATTGCTCTTCTGGTTGAGTGAAAACACACATAAACGCAGGCATGTGCACACAAGTGAGCGCGCACACACACACCTCCTGTCAATTCAGCTCTGAGAGCAATAACCTTAGACCACCAAGGGTGGGAGGACACAGAAGTTCCATCTGCAGGCAGTCAGGCTCCATCCACAGGCTGGACGAAGCTCCCGGGCTATGGCCTGCATCTCCCAGCAGGAATGGAAATCACACCTAACGTTGCCTTCACCAATGCACTGCTTCCTCTCTGAAAAAGAGTGAAGAAAACACCATTCAGTGCGACGACATGGGGAATGTGGGCACCACGGGTCAGCACTCAAGGCAGTTGGGGCCTTGACCAGGCACTGGCTCTACACAAGACAGTCCTTGAGCCAATGGCAGGCACTACCCTCATGGGTCCAGCACCAGCTACAGCACCACATCCTGAGCCTCCAGCCCGGGAGACGCACCTGGTCCACGCTGAAGGCCACACTCTCAGGAAGATGAGTCCATGATCCCCACAAAGCCCCTACAGAAGTGACCTTGGATCTTTCTCACCATGTCTGGGCCAGCGGCCCGGTTTCTACCCAACTTTACTCATTACTTAGAAAGTGGGCCTCTGCTAGGTTCAAATTGTTTATTACCTTTCAATTTTTTAATGTTTTTGAAGAAGTTATGAAGGAGCTGCTTTTCACAAGGGCGGGCCCCGGATCAGTCCCTGGGGCACAGCAGCATTGGGTGGGAGGCCACGTGGGCTGAGGGGCCGGGGAGAGAGCACGCTGGGACAGAGGCAGAGGGCCCGGCAGTGGAGACACCATGGTTTTCTAATCTAGGAGAGGTCTGAAGAGCTTTTTAGTTTTTTATTTTTTTAACCTAACTTCTAAGTAAGATATTACCTCAAACAGAATGAAAAATAAATGTAGTCAAATGACACATACATGTTTACTTCTTCCCGTATTAAGCGTTACAGCTGAAATCTCTGCTGCAGTTAACATAGTACCTTGTTCTTTGTGCCTTTAATCAGGTTCATTTCTAAATAGGTTGTGGTGGAACCATCGATCTCTAGAAGGTACAGGAGGAAGGGGACCTGCCAGTCCAGCCCTCCTATTTTACAGATGGAAAAGCTGAAGCCCCATGTAAAATAGGGATTTCCCTCAGTGACACTTCCAGGCTGAGCAGGGCCAGGGATCCAGACACCTACCTAGTAACACTCCCACCCCATCAATGCCTCTCTGAATTATGGGATCAACTACCTGGGGTATGAACTATGCACATGCAAATAGAGAACAGAGGTCTCGTTGAAAATATTATGTAGAATTTTAAAAACTCACTCCCCAAACTGAAGGGACAAGACCAGAGTGTTTGGTTTCCTGTGGTCACTCGATCCCGCTCCAGAGCCAGCTGGTGCTCTCCATTGTCAACACGCTCCACTCACTACCCTATTTCCAGAACAGGAGACTTTCTGCCCCATCCATGGCTGCAACATACCACTCACACACACACACACTGCATGTGCATGTACACACAATGCACAACACACATACATGCACATGCACAAACAGCACATACACACTGCACATGCATGTACACACAACACACTGCACATACATGCCCACAATATGCACACATGCACTGTACATGTGTACACACAATGCAATACACATGCACATGCAGTGCACAACACATACACATACATGCACATGCCCAAAGACACCACTCACACACACACATGCACACAATACATGCATACACAACACACCACTCACACACAGCACATGCATTCACACATGATACACACACACACACACACACACACACACATCGTTCTGCCTCCAGGTGTGCAGTCCTCCCAAATCCCTTCCGCCCCACCACATCTCTTCTGGGGGATGTGGTCTTCTCCCTCCCATGCTCCCTCCCCTTTCTGGCCACTGTCCCTCACAGTCAGCTGAGGACCTCGTCCAAGTGGGAGCCATGTCAGGCACAGGACAAGTGGGAGGCAGCCACCCATGGGTCTGGCCTTGGTCTCTGTGGCTCCATGGGGCTCCTTAAAGTCCTCACTCAAGAGTGTCTCTGTGGACAGGCCTGAGGCTGCTAGCTGCAGAAGTGCCTGCTTGCAAGGGCCAGCATCTGGGAACTTGGCTTTGAAGCATTCCTTTAGTGAGGAAGTTCCTGCCTAGACCATTTGTGCAAACAATATGACTCATGGCAAACACTGGCCTTTCTTTTGAGGGCCTGGCATGTTAGTGGGCAGGGGGTGCACAACTGAGTAGTCCCCCAATCAAAATCATGAATTTTGGGTCTTAGCTGGAATTCCCCAAGCAGAAACACTGCATACGTGGGGCTGTGTTTTGCTGCTGGAGGGAGTGTGTGCCCCATGTGCGCCTCGCAGTGGGGAAGGGTGTGGGAGGGGAGAGAGCATAGTAAGTCTGCTCACAGACCTCTCTAGGCTGTGCCTGTGAACACTTCCCTTGCAGATCCAGCCACACCTCCTGATTATAGGGCTGCGATAATGGTGTGGCTGTGCCATGGTGTGGTTGTCGTGGTGTGACTCTGCCGTGGTGGGGCCCTGCGTGGTGTAACCCTGCCGTGGTGTGGCTTTGCTGTGGTGTGGCTCTGCTGTGGTGTGGCTGTGTGCTGAGTCCTGTGAATCCCAGTGAGTCCCCAGACATACAGGTGGTCTTGGGGGCCCCCAGAACATCTGCTTCCACTGTTGCCTGGAAGTGTGGGGGATGGGGGGACATGGGGCTGCGAATTACCTTCAGGGAGCGCATTCTTTTACCTACTTGGCTATTCACATGGCAAATATTTACTTGAGTGTATCAGTGCCGCAGCACGGGTTCCACGGGAGAAACCCAGGCAACCCTCATCCCAAGAGCTCCCAGTTCTCAGGGAGGGGCAGGAAAGTGCTTCTCAGGTGGCTGAGCTTCGAGTGACAGGAGAGAGGCAGGATGTGGGGAGCTCAGGCATAGTGCAGGTGGGGCCCCAACCAGCTCACAGCCCGGGGAGCCCAAGAGTCCCATCGACAATGTCCATGCACACCCACGGACACTACCCAGTGCACAAGAGCAAGTGTATACACACCACAACAAAACGCACAGTGTGCACATACTTGGACACTACCCAGTGCCCCGTGGCCATGCATGATGCTGGCGGAGGATGAGCACTGAGGGCTCCTGCCCTTCGCCCTGGAGGGAAAGCCTGGGTAATTTTATCTTGGGCTGCGGTAAGGATGGCTGATGAAGCATAGGAACAAGGTGACGACCACAATCATGAACTTGGCTCATTGGACAGTGCCAAGGGCTGCAACAGGGACAGGAGATGGCAGCATGCCTGGGGCACCACCCGGGGCTGGCACAGGGCAATTCTGCAGGTGGGGGCCCCCAGCCCCACAGGCACGAAGGCACCAGAACCTCGCTAAAAGCCGCAGAGGCAGAACCCTTATCAATAACACCATGGGTACCACGTGCAGACAGAGTCGTACATATGGATCAGGAAACAGCATTCTGATTGATGTCAAAACAGAGCCCGAGGAACAGGCCCCTGCCTTCTGTGTGTGTGCTGGAAATTTCCACTGGGATCTCAACTGTTTGGAAACATAACACAGTTGGCAAGGAAGATAAGAACGTTCCTGGGGTCCCGACCTCTGCTGGCTTCAGAATTCATCAGATGATGAATGCCACTGGAAGGCTCAGGACCTACAGCCTCAGTTTCCAAAAGTGTGCATGAGACAAGCAACCCCAGGGTTCTCACACAGGGTGAGCCGCTTGGGAGGTGGTGAGACCCTGCAGCCTGGATCCTTGCTCTGTTCCCCAACACTGCCCCACAAATACACAGATTCCCAGCTGACAGGACAAGGAGCGAGGGCCGAGCATAGGACCTTTCCCCATATGCTCTTTTGTCTGAGAAACTTTAGCCAAATATTTTCAAACCAAACAGAAACAAATGGCAACGACTAAATCTGCTTATGGTCAAGGTATTTTTTTCTTGAAGCTCTGATTTGGGGAAAATATGAAACAGACCTTACCCAGATACAGGCTTAGCCTCCTCCTCCTTTTCCTCCTCTACCCACTTCATGGGGTCTCTCTCAACCCTACAGAGGGGACCAGTGCTGTTACCAACTCCCTGTCTGCCCAGAGCCACCTCTGAGGTCATCCTCTCCCCAGCCACTACAGAGGAGCCCCATGTGGCCCACACGGATGCTGGGATAGTCCTCCCATCTTGGGACAGTCCTCAGGCATGTGGTGTTCTGCTCTGGGTCAACTTCCTGCTGATTTTGGCTCTAGAGCTCCCTAATAAATAATAAAGGCAGAAGCCACTTTGATGGTGCAGGTGGCAGGTAGGACAGTGAAGTGGGTGCACAGGAGCAGGTGCACACACACCACAACCAAATGCATAGTGTGCACACACACGCACACTACCCAGGGCACAGAAGCAAGTGTATACACACCACGACCAAATGCACAGTGTGTACACACACACGCACACTGCCCAGGGCACAGGAGCAAGTGTATACACACCACGACCAAATGCACAGGCACACTCCCCCCACGCGCTGGCATGCGCACACACACCCGTGCACACACTTTCTCCCTATTCTCCACGGGTTCCTGGTTTCATTTTCTATCTGGTGGTGCAGCTGCTCTCACAGGCCTCCACAGCGATGCCCAGCTACCCTTTCTGACATCAGCTTCTCTAATAATGACATCCCTTATTAATGGCCCCATGGCCAGCCTAGTAAAAGGATCCATTATTGCTTTAACCAAGATGGTTGCATTAGAGATTGCAGGACAGCTGGCCCACAGGCTGTAAGCTGCTGACTGAAAAGAATAAATTAGACAATAGAGCAATAAAGGGGGAGGGGGACCCTTGGTTTCAAGTCAGTTGTTCAGTTTCTGAGATTTTGTGCAAATCACCCAGTAACATTTGAGAAACACCTTTGCCCTTGGTAAAAACAGAAAGATTCTAAACAAAAAGCAAAGAAAAACAGCTCCAAAGCCAACAGGAACCGGATAAGAGGTTGGTATCAACTCCCAAAGTTGCAGATTCCGACTCCCAATGTGACCCAGGAGTAGCCGCAGCACCAGCACGTCAGGAGACTCCACAGGAAGGTTCAAGCAGCAGCATTCGTAAGAAGCAGAGGCCTGGAAATAACCAAATGTCCACCGGAGGGGAGGTAAACCCCAGCACGAGTTTGCAGATTGGAGGGTGCACATGGCTGAATCCCTGCACAATGACTCCAAGCACAAACACCCAAAGGACGCCTTTCAACAAAGATTTCAAACACAATTAGAGAGTCTGCCTTTTGGAAATGTGTCTGCTACAAAGCGCTGCACAAAGCCCTTGTGGGGAGGGGATGGGATGGGCCACAAGGTCAGAGGTCAGTGTTTGTTTTGCATGGCAGAGCCACAGAATGAGCAAGCAGGCTGCTGCAGACCAGCAACAAGAGTGAGACACACACCAGCACCAGGACCAAGACCATGCTGTGCACCAAGAAACACGAGGACAATGCTATGCTTAGGATGTGGGGACCAGGCAGGAGCTGCAGGCAGGAACCCTCCCGCTGGTCCTGCCATGCAAATGCAACGTGACCCCATGGATGCCTGTGAGCTGGAGGCTGTATGGGAGCTGCTTCTGCCATCAGACAAGCACACGGCTGACCCCAGGGCGGAGCCCTCCCCATTCCCTCTTGGGGCTGGAGCCCTGGCTGATGAAGCTGCCCTAACGGGCAGTTGCTGGGGGGCAGATCCTGCAGGGAGCATGGTGGGGCACCTGGAAGACTCCGCCCCTGATCGGGGTCTGCAGCCTGTGCTTCCAAGAGAGACAGGCAGTGCCTGGGTGGTACTCAGGGAGGGGAGCTTCCCCCAGCTCAGCAACTGCCCTGGGAGGGGACACCCCCCAAAGGACTAATTGTTCACACTTGGGTGAGCTGTTTCTAAACACCTCACCTTTTGTTTCTCTTTCTTTTCTTTAACAATATAGACAAATTCAGTAAGAAAACAATTTCACTGGGCTATGATGCAGAGCATTACAGATTTCTTTTAAGTGACAGCTCCTGCTCCATCATGCACGATGCCCATGAACTGGATACATTCTGAACAGGGGCAGCCTTTTAAAATCCCTGGGTTTTAAGATGACAGACAGACATCATCTCCAGCAGCAGCCTGGTGGAAGCAGTCTGTGGCCCAGCTCAGAAGAGCAGGGCTGCTCATTGGCATTCAGGCACCTGCTCCGCAGAAGCTGTAAATCTGAACCTGCTGATGGTTCATCAACACACCTCGATCTTCCAGACCCTGAGCTGACCCAGGCCCAGGCCCTAGAGATCCAGCCCACCCTGGGGTCAAATGGGGACCAGACACGCTGGCTCTGCTGGCTCAAGGACCCCGCCAGCAGCCCTGCTCTCCCATCTTGTGGTAGCAGAGTAGGGTGGACACCTCAGCCAGGACGGCGCTGACCACACAGCCAAGCAGAAGGGACTTTCATAATAAAAAGGAGGAGTTATTGACCATGGGGTGGAAGGAGACAAGGATGTTCTTGTGTGGACATTCACATGCAAACAATGAACTTCAATCCGAGCCGCATGTGCAGAGTTAACTCAAAGTGAATCGCAGGCATTTTAAATTTAAGACATAAAACCACAGATTCTAGAAGGAAATGGGAGAAAATATTTGTGACTTTGAGTTAGGCAAGTTTTTCTTAGTTCTAACATCAAAAACCACAATTCATTTTTTAGAAGTAGATAAATTAGACTTCATCAAAATTAAGAACTTCTACCCTTTAAATGACACTCAAGAGAATGAAAAGACGAAAGAGACTGGAAGAAATACTTTTCAATAGTGTATCTGATAATGGCACGTATCCAGAATAGAGGAAGCAGCTCTCAAAACTCAGAATAACAAAGTAAACAACCCAATTCAAAAATGGGCAAATGATCTGAACAGACGTTTCACCAAAGAAGGTATATGGATGGAAAATCAACACACGAAAAGATGCTCAAAGTCATGAGTCAGCAGCGAAATGCAAATGAAACCCCAAATAAGATGCCACTCCCCTTCTATTGGAAGCGACCAAATAAGGAGAACCAGCCTGACCATGTGAAGACGTTGTGTGGGGGGCAACGGGAACCCTCCCAGCGCCGGTGGAAATGCAAAACGGAACAGCCACTCTGGACAACAGTTACTTATAAAAGTAAGCATGCACTTGCCATGTAATCCAGCAGACCCAGTCCTAGGTATTCACCCAAGAGAAAGGAAAACTTGCTTTCATGAAAAAACCTGTACACACATTAGAGCAGTTTTGTTCATATTTGCCCCAAACTGGAAACCACCCTGACGTCCTTCAACAAGACCCTGGTGCACTGTGGTCCTTTCCCTCAAGGGGATTCTATTCGGGAACAGAAGGAGAACCCACGGAGCCACACAGCACAAGGAATCTTACGTGGATTTTGCTGAACATAAACACAGCCAGATCCCCAAAGCTGCGCTACGTGACTCTATTTACCTGATGTGGAAGTGGCAAAATGGACACGATGAGAAACAGGTCAGGGCTGCCAGGGAGGGGCCACTGCACAGGCAGCAGGAGGCAGCTCCGGGAGCAGCTCGGGGATAGGATGGTCTGTGTTGGGGCTGGGGTAGGGGATGCATGTGCTGTGCATGGGCCACAACCCAGAAAGCCATCGCAGACACACCACACACACCGCAGACACACCACCACAAGCACAGCAGAGACCACCACAGACACTCCACAGACCACCACGAACACACCACACACCACCACGGACACACCACAGACCACCAGACACTCCACAGACCACCACGAACACTCCACAGACCACCACAGACACAACACACACCACCACGGACACACCACACACCACCACGAACACACCACAGACCACCAGACACTCCACA
>NC_045442.1:1775733-1779734 GCF_002776525.5 Piliocolobus tephrosceles
CACACAGGGAGAGACCCCCCCAGCATCACACAGGGAGAGGCCCCCCTGCCCAGCATCTCACAGGAAGATGGCCCTCCCACAGCATCTCACAGGAAGATGCCCCCAGTCCCCTCCAGAGTAGGGGGCATTAATCCTGGTCCAACCAGCAACCATGTGCCCCCCTCCCCACTGGTCTTTGGGGCTGAATGATCCCCTGAGCAGTTGGCCCCATCTGAGGCCTGAGAACACAGCTACTGTGGAGGTGGCAGAGAGAGGTGGCCTCGCAGAAAGCTGAAGCAGTGCTGATTTGATCTTCTGGAAATGTGTGCGGAGACCCACATCTCTAATCCCACGGGGTGTCCACAGGATGTTTGATCACAAGGACCATGGTGGCAGTTGCTCTAGGCCAGGGTCCCCACTCCTGGAGCTTTCTGTGCTCAGATTCTGCATTCTGGTCAGGTCAAGGGGGCCCACAGGCTACTTCTCCAATCATGGGACAACTCTCCCGACCCAGTGGAGGGATTCTGGGCCTGAGGCATCACTCCAGACACAATCTTACAAAGGGGAATATCTGTGACATTAGGGTGGGAAAGGTGGATGGCTGAGTAGACAGATGCTGCCTGGGGGGCGGGGTGGGGGCTGCCATCCTGGAGGTGCATAAATTTCCTTTTCCTCTTTACATGTGCCTCACACACACCTCAAAGTAATGCTGAAAGAAAACATTGGAATATTTTTGTACAATCTTTTTTTTTTTTGGTAGGAAGGACAAATTTGAAACTATGCCATAAAACCTGGAGGCCATCAACCTCGTAAAAATTACCCAAATTCTTCCAGGCCCTCAAAACAGTGCTTGACATCAAAGAGCAACGAAGAAGCTGGGTGAAATATTTGCAATGTACCATTCTTCTGAGTGAGGAAATAAAGGAAATATTTGCAATGGATGGCAAAGGGCTGGTTGCCTTCTTTTATCAAGAACTCTGACCGCATGAGAGAGAGGTGGGAAAAGTCACAAACAGATGTGGCGTGGAGTTGCATAGAAACGTGTTAAACTTTGAGCTCACCAGGAGACACGCCTGCTAGGACTGCACTATGTGGTGGAAGTTTGGGGTGCAAGTTGTACCTACTATGGGGAGAAATATTCGACAGTTCCTAACAATGTGTTAAGTGTGCCTAACCCTTTGGTTGATCCAAAGAATATTTCCTGCAGATAATTTCTATCTGTGTGTCGGGACGTCAGAAATGGATAGGAATTGCTGTTTTGCTGGTGATAGCTAATGCATGGACACTACCTAAGTCCACTACTGGGGACAAACAGTCCATGATGCGCTCACACCAAGTCGCCCCTTGGGCTGGTGGGAAGCGCCCTGGCTGTGCACGGTCAGGTGAAAGGGAAGCGTGCTGCAGCTCGTTGGGATTCTCAGGCTGTCCATGAAAATGTACATGCACACACATGTGGGGTGTAATCTGGGAAGGAAAAGAGAACTATCAAGTGGGTCCCCTTTGTTGGTGGCATCTGGAGTCCAGAGAACAGGAATGGGAAGAAAATGTCCTTTCCTACTGTGAACATTTCCTACCATTGGCGTGATGACCATCTCTCAGAAGATTTCAGATAGCAAGCCTCGGATAAGCATGGGGACCCCACTTCTGCAAAAATACTATGCATATCCCCATCCTGCCAAGAGACCACCAGGAGAGAAACCAGAATGCCCACAGTCTTTCTCTGTGTGTTGGGCACATGGTGAATTTTTTCTTGGATTTTTCTGTGTTGTAAATTAGAAATGTACATTGATTCTTTTTTCATTCAGGAAAAAAATGCAATATGAAAAAAAGAAATGCATGCCCTTCTCTTCCCTTTCCTGTCTCAAGGTGGGCTGGATTTAAAAACCTTCGCACAATACTTAGCTCTTTTCCTCTTCACCTATGCATCACCCACAAAGTACCTGCTGCCTGTCAGGCCTCGCGCTGGTCTAGGAGACCAGATGGTAGCAGATGCACATGATCCCTGCTTGCCCCATAGAAAGGCAGACTCATTTCCACGAGTGGGGCGTGTCAGGGCCACCTCACTGGGAGTCAGGGAAGGTTTCCTAGAGGAGATGAGGTGCTAAACTGAGGCTTGCAGTGTCAGTCAGGGGTGGGCAGGAGAAGGAAAGGGAGGGAGCCCCAGAAGGACGGAACAGCATCAGCAAAGGCTGGGTGGGGTCCTCCGTCTCTCTCCTGGCCTGCGGTGGTGGTGGCTGCATAGCAGTGGAGACGCCTACCAACTAGGCTGATCCCTAGTTGGATCCCAGCTGCCTCTCCACCCAGGAAGCGCCGTGGGCCTTGGTGCTCGTGGGAGATCACTGTTCTAGAGAGTTCTTCCTCATCCAGCAGAGAGGGACCTGTCTATGCCAGCAATCAGCATGAATAGGATGAGGAAGATGAGGGGGTATGAGGAGGCTGGAGAGCCAAGGGACTTCGGGGGACAGAGACTGAGCTGAGGGAGGGAGGTGGGAGCCTAGAGCCTGCAGGACCTGTCGCCTCGCCAAGAAGGTCTCTCCGGTAAGGGCAGCTAGGCATCCCAGAAGGTGCGGGCAGAGGAGTATCAGCTGGCTGCAGCAGGGATGGCCTGGGGCACTGAGGGGCCTCTGATTTTTACATCAAGCAACCACCCACTTCCAGCCTCTTTCCTTCTGACCAAAGCAGGCAAGACCCAGAGGACTGCCCGGGAAGCTAAGCCTGCAGCAGCCTGTGCCTGGGGGCCGCCCCACGAGCAGGGTGGACAGACATGCTGCGTGCTGCACAGGTCCCCGGCCACCTGGAGGGACGCAGGTCTCACCACCGCTGGGGCCAGCTCACCCGGGACTGGCTCTCAGTACTCAGAGGCCATGAGGACAGTGGCCCGGGAAGGACAGCCGGCAACCTGTGAGCTGCTCCCACGCAGGCATGTGCATATGTGCTGGTCAGCAATAGTGAAACTAACCATAGCAACAGGAGGACCATTACCAGTTTAGCCAGGACTAGCCTCCATGCCCAGCATCTTACAGGAACTCCCAATCCCTAGTGGTTACTGGCTGAGTTGGGCCTCAAACCCAAGTCATCTGCTTCCAAAGCCTCCCATGGCTCCCACACTGGCTTCCACAGCAACTGACATGGGCCTTGCACCCCTGCCTAGGATGCCAGGCGCCTGGTATAACTGCTCTTTGCTCTGTAGGGTTCTGCTTTTGAGCCCTGGCCCCTCTATGTGAGGAACTCGCATCCACAAGTGCAGGAAGGAGAGATGCCTAGTGCAGCAGTCATGGCTGTGGGTGCAGGGGAAGAATGCTGAGATTCGACTCCTGCCTTCATTCTGACTGTGTGTCCTTCGGCAGGTCACCAGCTTCTGTGCCTGACTGGCCAGATCAGTGCCTGCCACACGGGAAAGCCTCTTGAGTAGGCTCTCATTATAATACTATTATTATCATCCTCATCATCACCACCACCATCATCACCATCACCATCATCATCAATCACCATTGTCACCATGATCGCCATCATCAATCACCATTGTCACCATGATCATCGCCATCATCAATCACCATCATCACCATCACGATCGCCATCATCACCACCACTACCACCACTGTCATGATCATCACCACCATCATCATGATCATCATCACCACCACCAGCATCATCACCTATCATCACCATTACCACTACTACCACCACCGTCATCATGATCATTGCCATCATCATCACTATAACTATTATCACCATCATGAGCACCACCATCACTACCAGCATCATCATCACTATTATCACCATCATCACTACTACCACCATCATCATGATCATCATCATGATCATCACCATCATCATGACCACTACCACCATCATCATGATCATCATCACCACTATATCACCACCATCATCACTATCTCCACCACCGTTATCACCATAACCATGATGACCATCATAATCACCATCATCACCATCATCACTACCACCAGCATCATGATAACCATTATCACCATCATAATCACCATCATCACCATCACCACTAC
>NC_045442.1:1779744-1794330 GCF_002776525.5 Piliocolobus tephrosceles
ATAACCATTATCACCATCATAATCACCATCATCACCATCACCACTACTGCTACCATCATCATGATCATCACCACCATCATCACCATTATCACCACCACCACTACCACCACTACCACCATCACCATCATCACTGCCAGCAAAATCATCACCACCACCATTGTCATCACCATCATCATCACCATCACTCTGAGAGTTCCCAGGCTGACTTGGCCCCAGGAATGAGCATTTTCATCCCAGCCCACCTTCCCTTGCTTTGAGTAGCCAAGCAGGTCTCCTCACAGGCATGACAGTCAAGATCCTGCCTGCTGGGCTGGGTCCCAAGGTGAACCTCTTGGTGGTGACACTTGTCTTTCCACAACATGACCTGAATATCCTCCCGGTCGTACCTTCTGTCACGTGATAGGAGTCCAGCAGGGACAGATGATTGCTTGTGCAGTCACGGGGGAAGTAGCTCCCAGCAGGGGAACCCAGTTCTGAAGCCTAGTTTTCAACCTAGAAATGTCCTATGCTCCTCCCAGCCACAGCAGATGAAATAAAACAAGACCACGCCTTCCACTAGTGAGCAGGCTGTTGTCCCAGAACAGCCACCGGTTTCTCAGGGGAGGGGTGGGAGGTAGACACCAGCCCACACCAATGCCTGGATAGCCTTTAGGAATCAGGGTGTGTTTCTGAGCCCGAGTGACCTGCACAAAGACTGTAGAATGTTCTCATGGCACAATGTGGGTTTAGGCCCCCTCAACTAATCCTGCTCTGTTTATGAAGCTCCAAGTGAAGACCCCATCAGGCAGCTCTGGAGAGCCGGGGCCTGCTGTGCAGGTGTCATTAGGGGCTGTTAGAGGCCCTGTAGCCTGATTCACATAGGCACCTGAGGCACTGCTGGGCACCTGAGCCACGTGGCTGTTTTCACCCCAATGCCCCTCCCCAGGGTTCCAGCAGCCTTTTGCCTCTCACCTTGTGGGCCTGGTCCAAGGCCTGTTTCCGGTAGTCCAGCTCCTCATCCAGGTAGCCCTTCTGCTTACTGAACAGCTCCTGAAACACAGGAGGACCATGCCTCTGTCTCGGATGTCCCACCTGCAGCGCCAAGCTGCAGAACCTCAGGGAAGGTGCCACCAACCTTCTCACTCTCCAGATCCACCATCTTCCGCTGCAGTGCCGCCTCTGTCTCCTCAATCTGCTGGAGCCACTGGGCACAAGCAGAACAAGCAGAACAATGACCCCTAAGGTCCCCCACCCCGGCTTGTGGAGACAGCTGGGAGAGAAGCCAGGGCAGCCTGGGTCTTCCTTCCTCTTCTCCTTAGGGAGGGGAGAGCCCAGCCCTCTCCAGGGAGTTGGGGCTGCACTGGAATCATGGCCCTGCCCCTCCCACCCTTTAGGTGTCCAGGAAGCCTGCCCCTGATACCACCTCCAGGAGAGAAGAGACACTGGCTTGGGGCACTGTGGGAGAGACACATCTGCAGAGCTCTGCCACCACAGGCGAGGAGGGGTGGCCTGTTTCTCCAAACCCCTATGTGCCAGGAGCACCCCTTCTCCTTGCTGTGGAAGGCCCAGCCCACCAGGCAGGCCAGGGCCAGTGGTGGGACTAGGAGCAGGTGGTGGGCTGGGTGGCCCCAGAAGGGGGTCAGAGTAAGTTGAACAGAGAATGCTGCCTGCACACTCACCATAGCTTCCCGCCTTTGGGAGGAAACCCAGACAGGGTTGGTGTCAGAGCAAAGTGGAGCTGAATCTGTCCTTTGCAAACATGCACAGTGGGTGCTGTCTGACCTGAGTATGCCAGATCTCCCAGGGCAGACAGGGTTTAGTGGATCCCCCAAACCCGGTCCTGCAGGCCCTCCTCCCAAGAAGATCACCTTCTCTGAGCTGAGCAGGGCAGGAGACCCCAGGAGCCCGGCTCTCTCCCGAGTGACCACACAGCTGCTCTTACCTTTTCGGCCAAGGTCAGGACTGTCCTGGCTTGTATGACAACCACCTGCTCCTCATTGGTCAGGTTCTGCACCCAAAAGCAGAACACAGGTGCGGTCAGAAGCAGTGCCTTTGGGGGTGAGGGTGAGTGACGGATGCATGGGGAAGCTGACTGGGGACGCCTGGGTGCCGGGTCACAGCTAAAAAGCGCTTTGACTGACATCTCCCTCCCAGCATCTCTGACACCCTTGACTCTCAAGCTTGTTCCCTCCAGGTGCTGTCGATTTTGTTTTCTCTCATCCTCCCTCTGCTGGTAACCACCAGGTCTAGGTAACCAGCTGAGGCAGATGCATACGCACTGCTCAATGCAGGCAGGCTGCCACGACATCCCCAGCAGCAGTTGCTGCTCCGCCCAGCTTCTGTCCCCTTCTGTGTCTAAAGCCAGCCTCTGCATGTGCACCTGTGGTTATGAAAACACCACTTGGAACAGTGGAGGAGAAACCACACGTTCATGGCTGTGAAATGGCTGAATCCCTGGAAGGTTTTGTCTTTTTACACATGTTTTATTCATGCTTCCTCCCCACCCGAGGGGACCCTGGGTGGCCCTTCTGGGTAGGGTGATTACGGCTTTGGATGTGGGCACGTCACACTCTCAGACTCCGCTGCAGCCTGCATCCAGACCAGGGCTTCCCCGCTGCAGCTCATGGGTCAGCTGGGGCTGGGTGCCCGGTCCCTGCAGGGAAGGGAGGCCCTTGCTTCTCTCCCCAGAGCCTCTCTGATTCATGCCAGCTCACTCCAAAAGCCCTGTCCATGCCGTTCTCTCCCTAGAGTGCAAGCTCCCTAATGGCAGGCAACTCTTGCTGTCCCCCACCCCCAAAGTCCTCACAGGTCTCCCTCACCCACAAAGTCCTCACGGGTCTCCCACAGAGGGGAGTCAGGCTCAGTCTGTAGTCCATGGTGGGGGCCAGCTGCACTCCTGACTCAGGCAAGAACCTCATCCTGCATGGCTGGGGCTCGGTGCCCTCATCTCTCCTGCCCTGCTCCCTTCTCCCATGGCAGGGCTAGGCAGGGCTAGGCAGGCCACAGACTTCTTCCAACACTTTAAGTTGGGGAGGCTGAGCAGTTGGCTTCAGGGTGATGGAGGGAATCTACCCGATGTGGTTAAACCACAAGGTGCATGTGAAGCTTGCTCAACACTGATGCATAGACAGGCTTGAAGGGATGCAGTCAGCCTGCTGTCAGGAGCTCCCCAGCATCTCCACAGGTCCCCTGAGCTTAAGACTGGCCATGAGCCCTCCAGTCCCCAACCTCCTCCATCCCTGGGCTCTTTGATGATGGCCTCAGAGGCTGCATGATGACTGCAGGGCCATCACACTCAGTGGCACTCTTGGTGGACAGCTATGGGGCTGGGCAGGAACCCTGAAATAGGCCTGGGCGGGGCTAGATGTCCCCAACTCTGCCACTATATCAGCTCTGTGACCCTGGGCAGTAGCTTTGGGGACTCAGCTTCTCCAACTGTGAATCAGAGAGTTGCCCAATACAGTTCCCAAGACCTCATGAGGGGGCTGATACCCCTCATGGACCCCAGAGCATGTCAGGTCCACGGCCACCCTGCTGTGACTCTTTGGCCACCTGTGACCACAATGGAGCCCCCAGGTCTGAAAGAAGCCGACCCATACTCAGAGCCTCCCTGCTGAAAGCACCCCTGCCTTGTGCCTCACTGCTCCCCAGGGGCTGGGCAGGCAAGGGGAGAAGGGAGTCCTCTGATGCAGTACCCTGGATGGAGGGAGTAGATCAATGAAGGTAGGATGATGGATGGATGGATGGAGGGAGGGAGGGGCTGTGGATGGATGGAAGGATAAAGGATGAAGGATGGAAAGATGGATAAATAGCTTATGGAGGATGGATGGATGAATGGTGGATGGAGGATGCATGGATAAATTATGGAGGGTGGATGGATTGATAGATGGATTCTGGAGAATGGATGAATGAATGGAGGATAAAGGATGAAGGAAGAATGGATGGAGAATGAATAGGCGGATTATGAAGGATGGATTATGGAGGATGAATGGGAGATAGATGGATGGGTGAAAGGTTAATGAGTAGAAGATGGTAGATGGAGAAGGAATGGATGGAGGATGGTGGATAGAGGACAGACGGAGGATGGAGAATAGATGGAGTAGTGATGATGGATGATGGATGGATGGAGAATGGATGGACAGATTGTGGATAATAGATAAATTCATGGATTAAGGATGATGGATGAAGGATAGATGAAGGATGGAGGATGGATAGATGGATTATGGGGGATGGATGGATGGATTGCACAGGATAGATGGATGGATAGATATAAGACAGAGCTTGAATGAAGGGCTAGGTAGATGATGCATTGATGGGGAATAAATGGATGGAGAGCACAGGATTAGTGATGGACGAATGAAAAGTGGGATGAAGGGGTGCATTTACTTTGCCCACCCAGTAATTAACATTCTTTCAAGGAGTTTGCTATAGAAATTGGAACTCTGCCCCAATGAAATTTAGGGGTTATCTATAGAGTCCCCCAAGCCAAGAAAGTGGAATCCCTAAGGGTCTTGGCTTGTCTAAGAGCAACAGCCCCCCATCCTGACGGTGAGTACAGAAGGGCTGAGAGAGAGACCCCAGAAGCTGGGCAGTGTGATGGGAAGTGCCGTCAGCTGGAAGAACCAGGTGTGCACAGCAGAGGTCCCAGTGGGCCCTGGAGCAGTGTGAGGAAGCCTCCGATTCTGAGCTGGCTCTGGGCTGCGGGAAGGGTCTCAGGCAGTGTGGCCCATGGGAGGGCTGTGGGAGGCTGGCAGGACTCCTGGACCCCAGAGGGGCAGGGCTGGGCTGGGGGTTGTGGGTGTGAGGGGCATGCACAAGCCAGGAGAGCGACATACACTTACGGCGTTATCGCCCAGGATGTCCAGCTTCTTCATCAGCTCCGCGACCACAATGTCCTAAGGCACAGAGGACAGGCAGGGGTGAGCGGCCACGGGTGGGCAGAGAGGGCGAGGCAGGGCGGGACAGGGCATGGGGCAGGGCGGGGCGGAAGGGGCGGGGAGGGGGAGGGGCGGAAGGGGCGGGGCTCACAGTCACGCCTTCGGCCTCGCAGTACACCTGCAGGGGGCTCTTCCCATCCACGAAGGGCGTGTGGTGGAAGTTGATGGCGGGTGACTTCCTCTCCCTCTCCTAGGACAGAGGGGCAGAAGGGTGAGCTGCTTCCTTCCCATCCCGTCCCTCCAAGAGGGCTGTGCTGGGGCCTGAGGAACATGGGCCAAGACCATGGAACCAAGGATCAACACAGCATTTATGAAAACCAAACCGCAGCAGCAGCCGTGGTGGCAGAACTTGCACTGGACCTGGACCGGCCCACGAGGACTGCGCCCCTGTGTATTCGCCGACCCCAGATGGGCAGGGCAGAGTTCATCACTGCCTGGGCAGTCCCCACCCTGAGCCCACGGCACATCCCTCGGTGAATCCCAGGGGCTATGGGGAGGATCAGGGGAGGGGCTGCAGGTCGCATCCCCTGCAGGCCTGACCAGAAGAGCCTCTGGAGGACACAGGCCAGCGGTGCTGCCACTGTCCCCACAGGCAAGCCCACGTGGCCGAGGTCATCCACACATGAAGTGACCACACAGCTGCCCTGTCCTCCGGCGGTGGACGGGAAGGCTCTAAGAGGTGGCTCCAGCTGGACTCCGAGGCTGGCCTGAGACGGAGGCCTCGGGGGTGTGTGTGGTGCTCGGCAGGGGCGGCCCCTGTGTGGGCCACTTCCTCCCAGCCCCACAAGTGGACTGCCCTTACCATGAAACAATCACAGGGACGTGGCTGCCCACACCCGGCCTGAGCTGCCTGGTGGGATCCCCCTCCTCCCTCCTCCTGTGCAGGTCATGGCAGAGGACACAGGGTCAGGGACGGCAGAGCACAGGCAAAGGGCTCCCAGTCACTGCGTGGCCCCCACTGCCCTCACTCAGGGGTAAGAAACAAATGTCTGCTGACCACCGAGGCCTTGGCACGGCTGCACACCAGCTGCAGCAGGGCCACGGGGGTGGATGGAGGATGGACTGTCACCCGTCGTGCTTTTGTTTTGTTTCCCTGCATGACACTGAGCTCCACGGCCCATGTTCCCCATTGACACGTGCTTTGGGTGGCTGGTATGAAGAGGTGGCGATTTACAGCCATTTGCCTCTTTCCTTCCTGAGCCAGCCTTTTGGGGTCATGTTCAGGGGTTTATGTGGGTTAGGAAGGCTGAGGACTGGATCCCTGACACGGCCACAGGCCACAGTGCTGGCCATCGGCCCAGCTACCTCAAGCTCCAGGATCCTGAACTCCAGCAGCTCATTTTGGTCTCTGGCATCCTGCACCTCGTGTCTAAGCCGAGCTTCTTCCGTCTCCATTTGTTTGATCTGTAACATAAAAGATGCATGAGGTGAGGGGTCTGGTTCTCTCTCACCAGAGGTCTTGGAAGGACAACTCCAGGCTGACTGGCCAGCGGCTGACTGGACAGCGGTTGACTGGACAGCTGCTGGCTGTCGGGGAGGCCAGTTGGCTGGCCGGGTGCCCAGCCCTGGAAGCTCCTCACAGTCCTGGGTATGTTTGGGTCTGTCCTAGTGAGACGGCCCAGCCATCCAGTGGTGGGTGGGGCTGGGCAGGCAGCACCGCATACCACAAGCCAGGAGCCTGGAGGTTGTAGTGGGGCCCTGAGCCTGGGTGGCCCCTGGGCAGGGAGGGGGAAGGGAGGCATCAAGGATAAACGTCTCCAACAGGGGCTGTGCACCGCAAGCCAGGAGCCTGGGGGCCTTAGTGGGGCTCTGAGCTAGGATGAAGAAGGGAGGTCGTGGAAGATAAATGTCCCAAGTGGCTCCCCTCCCTGGTGCCCCTTGGAGCCCAGGCTGTGCCCAATGGAAGGAGTGGGTACCGTGGTCACCTGGCCACCAGAATTCACTTGGCTAATTAAGGGATTGTTTAAATGGAACCAGTTGGGAGTAAACCAGATGCAGGAGTCCCCCATCCCTTCCAAAGGGTAAATGACATGGCCCATGGCACGTGTCCTCAGCAGCCTCATGGGGGCAGGGTCCACCAGGGGCAGACAGCTGTGTCCATCCCCTGGAGCTGAGTGTGGGGGACTGAGGGAGCAGCTCCGATGCTCAGGGGACCAAGATAAACTCAGGAACATCCTCAGAGTGAGCCGGCTCAGTGGGAGCTGGATCCTCCTGCAGGGCCAGCTGTGTGCCGCTGCACAGTGGGCCCGCCCTGGAATACCTGCAGGGCCAGGAACGTGAGCCACTCCCATGTAGCCAGAGAAAAGCATGGCTCCAAGTGTGCACATGGGCATGTGTGTATGTGCACAAGCATTTCCGTGTGTGTGCCAGCATTTCTGTGTTCATGTGTTCAAGTGTGCATGCAAACATTTCTGTGTGTGCCCATGTTCAAGTGTGCATGCAGGCATTTATGTGTGTGGGTGTTTAAGTGTGTGCCCTAAAGTGCATGTGAATCTCTGCCTGTGCCAGCATTTACTTGGCACACACGGCATTGTGCTGAGCCCTGTGGAAACAGCTCTTCTAATTTAAGAGATGTTCCATGTGTCCACAGGAAACATGGGGGTGCCGTTCGCCATTCAAGATGTGAACCAAGCCTAAAGCAGGACCCCCAGAGGGCATGACCGGCCATGGGCTGACAGCAGTGCAAGGGCTGCGTTGGACGTCCCTGTTTGTCTGAAGCTCTGTCCTGCTGGCACACGTCAGACTCGTCGGCCAGGCTACCCTGGCTTCTCCCCAGAGGGCCGCACCTGCCAGTGTGAGATACTGCTGCCTCCTCAGGACACCTGTCCCTGCCTATGGACAAGTGGGGCAGGGGTCACACAGAGCACCCCTCACCCGTGTGTGGTAATGACAGCCCTGCTGGCCCTCCTGCCCCTGGACCCGTAGCCAGTCCCGCCTCAGATTCGGGCCACATCACCTGCTCCCACAGTTGCGGGGTGCACCCCTCTTGGGATGGCCCTGGATTGCCCAGACCTAAGTCTAGGGCCCTCGGTGCTGTGACCCCCTCTTTAACCCAGTGCATGGAGCAGCTGAGCCAGGTGGGCCTGATGTGGCGGGGAGGTGCCCTGAGAGAAACCTACACTTCCTTCCCTGCACCCCAGGCAGAAGCTAAGGCCACTGAGAGCAGCCTGGCCACACGTCGCATGTTCTGATCTGTTTTTCGTGTGAGAATGTCTTCCAGCCCACAAAGCCCGGGCCAGGGTGGGGGTGGGGGCAGGGCACCACTTTGGGAGCCTCTTGTCATCCGGGGCCAAGACAGCCTGGACCTGGGTCTGCCAGGTGACACCCTGGCAAAGTCTCAAACACGCACTCGCTCAACCAGGCTGGTCCGTGGGCTCTTCCCTGAGGACCCTCCAGCTTCCCCACAGGCGTTGCTGGAAGGAGACTTCCCTGACCCAGCCAGGCTTCCCAGGGGGATGATTCCAGTGGTCTCAAAAGGGCACCTCTGTCATGATGCCCTAACCAGCCGACCCACAGAACCATCAGCACAACAGGACACGAATGGAGATGCTGCTGCAGACAGGGGCCTTCCCGGACCCCGGAGAACAGGCCCCAGCTCCCTCTCTCCGGGCCATCCTGACAGGGTCCCACAGGAGGGAGCAGAGCAGAAGGGGCCTGGGGCAGAGCCATTCAGAAGCCTCAGCCCTTGCTCCACCCTTCAGCCCTGCAGGGACCACTGCAGCTCCCAGGAGCATAGAGCAAGTCCTGCCAGGGTCTCCAGGGGTTCGGGGCTCACCTTTTCCACAAGCTCTTGATTTCTCCGGTACAGCGCCTGCTTTTCTTCAATCCACTTCATATCCTTGAAAATTGAATTGAAAGAAATAAAGATACTGAGAGAGGAACTCATAAACTAACGTTTAAGTCGTGATGTGGCAGAACACCAAAGACCAGTCTGGTCAACATGGCAAAGCCCCGTCTCTACAAAAAATACAAAAATTAGCCGTGCGTGGTGGCACATGCCTGTGGTCCCAGCTACTCGGGAGGCTGAGGTGGGAGGATGGCTTGAGCCCAGGAGGTCGAGGTTGTAGAAAGTTATGATCGCACCACTGAAGCTTGTCTTCAGGTGCAGCTAAATACTTCCCACCCACGTGTGCCCCCCACACCCGCACAGGTGGCTGCAGGCTCACCTGCCCCTGCTCTGCCAGGGCCTTCTCCAGGTCCTCGATCCGTGCCTGTGCCCTCTGCACTTCGGCTTGTAGCTGCTCACGGGTCTGTAGGACGGGAGGAAAGATACATCAAATTTTCTCTGAAAGCCAGACGGACAGCACACATACTCGCGAGATGTCAGAAGAGTCTGTCTTTTGGTTCAGTTCACTGAGAAGTGACTGTTCATCCTTCCTTTGGAAGAGATGCTAAGAGAACTGTTTTTTGTTGTTGTTTTGTTTTTTTGTTTGTTTTTCTGAGACAAGGTCTGGCTCTGTCATCCAGGCTGGAGCTCAGTGGCACAATCTTGCCTCCCTGTAACCTCTGCCTCCTGAGCGCAAGTGATCCTCCCACCTCACCCTCCCGAGCAGCTGGGACCATAGGCGTGCACCACCACACCCCGCTAATTTTTGTATTTTTTGTACAGACGGGGTTTCACCGTGTTGCCCAGGCTGGTCTCAAACTCCCACGTTCAAGCAATCTGCCTGCCTCAGCCTCCCAAAGTGCCGGGATTACAGGAGTGAGCCACTATGCCCAGCCCTGGAGGGAGAACTTTAAGTCTTATTTGAAGCAAGAGATCTCACTTAGATTCCAAGGGGAAATTCTGCAGGTTAATTTTGAGGACTTGTTAAGAAAAATCTTTGTTTACAGGATGACACAGCCGATGAGGATGACTGACACCTAGTGTGTGCTCAGCCCTGCCAGGTGCTGGCCAGAGGGCTTTGTTCGAAGGACTCTCCACATGGACCCGCTGGAAGCCCCGGGTGGTGCGGCTGCCTGTGCAGGAGCTGCCTCGGCCCAGGGCGCGCTGCCTTCCTGAATTTTGTGTTCCTTAACTGACTCCCAGAGCCCGCCCCACGTCTGCAGGAAAAACCCTGGTGCTTTCCCTGTCAGCATCCTGGTTTGTGAAGTCCCTCCTGAACGCCACTAAGGCTTCTAGCCGAGGTCTGAGCCACGTCCCTTAATTCAGTTTGCTCTGGTGGCTCCGAACCACGGGGCGTTTCACCCCACGGTGGCTCCTGCTCTCTCTGGGGATAGCTTCCAAGGGAGGGGTGCATTTCGGGACAAGGCACAGGGTCAGAGGAACCATCAGCTGGGGTGGGGGATGGGTGAAGGCGTGGCCTGTGGTGCCCCTGGAGTGCTGGGTCCCAGCTCCCTGCCCCCAGGCCCTCCTGGGCTCCTGCCATCACCCTGGCCTCTTCCGTCTCTTAAGGGGTCACAATCGTGGGTGTGAGCCCTTGGGTTGGAGAATCCTCAGCAGAGGGAATTCTAGTGAATTCTAACCCTGCTTCCAGACAGGGCTGTGGGCCCCCCGCAGCCTCAGAACCGTGGCAGGGATGGGCCCACGTCCATGTCTTCAGACGCTTGTCCTCTCCCACCCCCTTTCTTATCCTGAGGCATCCTCGACTTCCACAGTGAGGAGTGACATTTCCAATTATAATACAGAATCAGACTGTGGGATGCCGGCTAGTCTATTTTCTTCATTAATCTTTTCTGCATCTTCCAATTTTTAAAATAACCATGCAGCCCCTCTTGGCGTCAGATTTTCCTCTGATTCTAAATGACATTAAAATTTTTTTACATGCAATTTGGACATTTTCACTCTCTAAGAAGAGCTTCTGAGTTCTGCGTTTTCATGTGGCCCCCGAGCAAATGTTTCTCTGGCACCTGACAGGAAAAAGGGAAGACAGGATGCTTCCTCCAGCTCCCCCAGCTCCTGGCGAGCTTGGCCGGGAGGATGCGGCTGCTGCCCCGCCCCTGCTGTGAGGGAGAAAGGCTGGGCCCGTGAGGCTCTGGGCTGTCTCGGGGCTGCCGTGCTTTATGATGCTCTGAACCAAGGCTTTGACTTTTTCCTTTCTCCAAGGGTCATGCAAAAATTAAGTCAAAGTGAAAGCAGCGATATTTAAAGTCCCCAGTTACACAGACAAATCTCTCCGAGCCTGAGGAGGGGGAGTCAGGCCTCCCCACTCAGGACAGGACGAGGGGCACGGAGGGGCAGAGGGCTCTCTTGATTTTCACAACAGACATCCCCAGTGAGGTGCCAGGAAGGCAGGAGGGAAACCAGCCATGTCACCAGGGTGGTCTAGGTGGACAGAGGGTGAGGCCGGCGGCTCCCCGGGGACACCAGTGTGGACCACACTGGGGGTGCTCTGTGCACACTCTCCCCTCGCCCCAAGAGGTCCATTCCCCACCCAGCTCAGCCACCCTAAGTTGCAGAATTGCTGGACACTGGCGTCTCTGGCCCTGCAGGGTGGTTGTGGGGTGGGGGAGGCCGACGGGAACCCCACATCCCACAGCTGCCCTCTCTGGAGAACCCCTCAGCTCCCCCAGAAAGCAGCCTGTCTCGCTGTGAGGGGTACCAGGTGCAGGTCCTTCAGCGGTTTCCCCTCCAAGCCTCAGGAAGTGAGGGGGGTGGCGAGAGGACCCCCGACCTATGACCCATGCTCTCCCCACAATGCCTGGTGCCTGCACTACCCCCCGCGGCCCGCAGAGGGCACCTGCCAGCCACACTGGGGCCTTTCCTGGGGGACGACGACGCTAAGGGGAGCCAGGGAAGCAGGTGGAGGGACACGGCCGCTGGGATCCTGCCCAGTGGGGAGGCCGGGGGAGAGGGGCCAGGGCCAGGGCAGGTACAGCCTGCATGAGCATGAATGACCTCCGCAAGTTTCAACACTGAGCTCGATGCTGCCATGGGTCATCGCCACGCTGCCAAGAGCGGGAGAGGAAGTCTGGAAGGAGACCCACCCTGGGCGTTGTGGGCCGCTGCCACCATCACCATCCCATCTCCCCCAGGACACTCACACCTGTGCCTGGCACTGCTCTGGGCCAGTCCCTCCCACCTGGGCCAATTCCCAGCACCAGACTCCTCAATCCCTGGTTTTGATTGGCCTCCATGGGCACCATCAGGACCGGAGGCAAAGACAGGAGCGGAGGGGCTCAGGCCCAGGAGGGATGGCGAGAGAGGTGTCCCAGCCCGGGCCATGGGGTCAAGCGGGAAGGCACAAGGGGGCCCGGAACGCGCGCGGTGGAAGTCATGTAGACCTTAACTTCTCGCTCTGCATCCAGCGTCCCTCCGACCTGCTCCTGCAACAAGGCGTAGGCGCGCTGCAGGGCCTGGTACTCCATGGTCAGCTGCCGGAACCTCAGCTCCGTCTCCTCTTTGGCCATGCCCTGGAGAGACACGGATGCCACACCCGCAGAGACGCAGCGTCAGCGGCCAGCACCTCCTCCGATGGCGGGGCCCCGGGGCTTCCCTTCTCCCCAGACATCAAATGGTGTGTGTGGGGGGGTCTCTCTAGCAGTGTGAGGGAGGGGACCCACTCCAGTGTGCAGGGAGGGGCGGCTGCCTGGGGACGCAGTGCTGTTTGGAGAAAGGTTTCCCTGGAGAGGGGAGCACCGAGCCCTGCAGTGGGAGCTGAGCCGGCTGCACGGCCGAGGCCAGGGTGAGACTGCTGGGCTGGTGGCCATGGCCAGGGGCTCAGCTGGGGCTCCCGCTTGCCAGCCAGGCTGCCCTGACCCAGCAGACCCTCCGTTACCAACCAGGCCTGCACATGCTCTGCTCTGCTGAAATGCATCCTGGGAAGAAAGCTGGGCTTTGTGAAGGGGGTAAAGTACCCCAGGCAGCACGTCTCCTCCCAGGCGCACTCCTGCAGGCTCGTCCTGCTAGCTGTAGTGCCCCCCGCCACCCCAGGGAGAAGACAGGTGAGCCTGGCCTTCAAAGGGTCCCAGTGGGCCCCTGGGGCTGGAAGCGTTGGCCATGTCCAGGAGTGACTGAGCCCAGAAACCTCGGCCTGGCCCAGTTCCCCTGCCCCACCCTGCACCTGAGGCTGTGCGAGAATGTCTTAGGTCCCTCAACAGGTCTGTGGCCACTGGGCCACCCTCCAAGGTCTGCCAAGGGAGGCCCAATCCTTGGCTGTGCCATTGGCTGCAGACCCCACTCCTTGTCCCACGGCCACAGGGCCTGCGTCCCACAACGCCAAGTCCTAGCTTCCGACCTGGTGCTGAAATGGCTGCCCGGACCTGAGGGTGGCCATCCTTCTGGAAGAAGGGGCTGGTGGGCAGAAACGCCTGTGCTGTCATCAGAAAGAAAACTCCTGCTCAATACCCCCTCACCCTAATGTGCTTTTGGCACTGGGACCAAACTCCCTGAAGAGTGGTTCAGACCCTCCTGGGCAGGCCCCTCAGGAAGGGAGAGCTCGCCGTACCCCTGCGCAGAAGGGGCGGAGGCTCAGTGGCAGGAGGAGGCAAGGTTTAGCCTTCATGGGAGCAAGAAGCGGGCCTCAGCCCACACCCCGAGCCACGTCATCGGAGCTTCTCACCATGTCCAAGCCAGCTCTCAGCGGGTCAGTGCCAGTGAGGGCTGCCAAGGGCTTCCCTGTGAAAAGCTGGCAGCCCACGCCCAGCCAAGCCCAGGACCCAGCAGGAGACCCTCGTTACCTCCTCCAAGCCCAGGACCCCTCGTTACCTCCTCCAGGTCGTCATCCGGGGTGCACGGGGTCTGGTCCGTCCTGTCTGTTTGGTAAGAGATGGAGGAACCGTCGGATTCCAGGGAGGCCTCTTCATCGTATCCAAAGAAGGTCTCCACAACAACCGGCTTGTGACCGAAAGGCAACATGTCAGTTCAAACCAGACCCAGGCACAGCTGCCTTCACCCGCCTCCTCCTCCTGCTGCCCAATGACGGGGGCCACAGCCCCACCCTGCAACACACTCCCGTCTCTGTCCCTGGCCGCCCTGGTGCAGGCCGAGGAGGTGGCCTGGGTGTGAGGGGGGTTCTATGGCAAGGCTGGCGGGGCAGGTGGGAGAGGGGCCTGGAGCCCCGTGGGTGAGCGGGTCCTGGACCTGCTCTCAGTGGTGGGGAATGAGGCCCTTCATGGGGTGCGGTCCCTGCACTTCCCTGAGGGTGGTGCCCGGGGTAACGGAATTGATGGTGGGTGCCTTCTCTGTGTGATCTCATTCCCAGTGATGCATTTCTGTTCTATTTTTTAAGGCTTCAGTCCTTGTCTGATTGGAATAAAAACAAAAACGGGGTCCTCCGCCACCTGGTGTGAGAGGCTCTGCTTTCGGGGACCCCCCAGGTTCACCCTGATGTCTGCACCTTCACCCCTGCTTTCGAGAATCACAGGGTTCCTCATCTGGGTTTAGGAGTGTTACAAAACGGAAAGCCTGCCATCTTCTCAGTCCCTTCTGCTGTGGCCACGGTGGCCTCCAGGTCTCCTCCCAGTTCTTCTGCCAGAACTTTCCAGCAAAACTCCCTCTGGGACCCCAAGGCCACCGGCTTCTCCTATCCCTGCCAACTGCTGGCCCCTGTCCTGTGTGCCTCCCCACACCCTGCGTCCTCCCTTCGCAGGGCCAAGGCATCTGTTGGACACGTCCGCATCCCAGAGGGCCCCCGAGCAGGGAGAGCCTGGACAGCTCCTCCTCCCCACCTTCCAGAGGGCAAGTGTCTGTGACCGAGGAGCATCTAACAACCTAACAGCAAAACACACT
>NC_045442.1:1794340-1795419 GCF_002776525.5 Piliocolobus tephrosceles
GACACACACACACCCACATAAACACACAGACATATACACAAATGCACGCACTCACACACATACACAGACACACACACTCTTAACATAAAGCAGGAGATGAGGTAGGTGCTTTGGCAGCTGCTCCAAAGGCTCCCTTAATAAAAATCATAGGTTTATCACAAAGGATTCTACTGTAGAGAAATGACAGGTGTTCACATTTCCTGGGGACGTGGGTCTGCCCTGTGGGGCCTGTGGACGAGGCTGCTGCCGCCTGCAGGAGTGGCCGAGGATGGTGAACAGCAGGACAGGCGAGTGTGGGGTGTGTGCCACAGCCAGGACGGGTGAGTGTGAGCAGCCCACAGCCGCCCATCCTCAGAGCCATGCATCCCACGGGTCGTGGGGACTTGGACCTACACGGGCGGTGAGGACGCCAGAGCCGCCACCTCTTCATCGCTAGTGTTGCTGGTACGGTTGTTACCAATTCCTGTCTTCTCTTGGAAATTTGAAAGAAACAAGTTTACTAAAACTGATGAACAGTGTATTTACTTTGGGTCTTATTTTGGTCATTTCACAGTAACAATTTTTAGAAATAATAAAAATTTTCTTTTCATCTCCAAAGACTGACTCCTATTTAAGCACTCACCAGCACGCTCTCCACACACAGCACTCTCCACACACGCAGGCGTGGTCCTCTGCACACACACCCGGCGTACTCTCCACACGTGTGGGCACCATCCTCTGCACACACACCCGGTGTACTCTCCACACACGCGGGCACCAACCTCTGCACACACACCTGGTGTACACACAGGCGCGGTCCTCTGCACACACACCAGCACTCTCCACACACATGGGCGCAGTCCTCTGCATGCACACCCAGCGTACTCACCACACACGCGAGCATGGTCCTCTGCACCCAGCGTACTAGTGTACTCTCTACACATGCAGGCACGGTCCTCTGCACACGCACCCAGCGTACTAGCGTACTCTCTACACACGCGGGCACGGTCCTCTGCACACCCTCTGGGTGTACTCTCCACACACACGGGCTCAGTCCTCTCCACACACACCCACGCTCTCCACACACGCGGGCGCGGTCC
>NC_045442.1:1795429-1811519 GCF_002776525.5 Piliocolobus tephrosceles
GGGCGCGGTCCTCTCCACACACACCCACGCTCTCCACACACGCGGGCTCGGTCCTCTGCACACATACCTGGCATACTCTCCACACGTGCTGGTGAGCTGTTCCTTACCTTGGGAAGTTTTGCCATTTTCTTTCTTTGCTTCCGGAATCTTAACAGCTTGTCCCGCTCCTGCAGAAGTCAGTTGAAGAGGTTGTGTAAGTGGTGGAAGAGCTCCATCAGTTTCAGTCCACGGTTTACCGCCCCCGTCCCATCATTTGGATGACAGGGAAGATGCCGTCCGGGCTGGCTGTCCCCACACCACAGTGGGAGGCCCTCGCTCCAGCTCTGCTGCTCGGGGATCTCATGTCTCCAGGGTGACACAGGCAGCTCCCCGGTGAGGTGGGCTCTGAGCTTGTCTTGCTCAATCGTCCACCAGCACCTCCTTCTGAATGCATCTGGGGGCCACACGGGGCAGGTGACTTGAGGGGCACGGAGTTGTGGGAACCTGGAAGGGACTCATGACCAGGGCCCCTCTGGACCCTGCAGGGGTGGCGTCCACATCTGTGTGGGGACTGATGCCCTTAAAATACTAAGGAGACCGGCGTCCTGCTGCTCTCCAGGGAACCCATGCTGTGGTTTCACGGCCATGATGGTGAACCTCTTGGGCTACGGCTGCCTGTCTGTGCTGGCCAGGGAGAAATGCATGGTGGGGTGAGCAGCCAGAGAAGGGCAGCCATCTGACCCTGGCCATTAACTCAGAAACATGATCGTCCCAAGCTGGTGCCGTCTCAACTGGGGCATCAGTGGGCATCCCTAGCTCCTGTCTGACCCACTCCGAAGGGCATCAGCCACCCGTGCACGGCCTTGGCCAGGTAGCACTGCAACAACAAAATCCACCCGAAAGGCTGCCGCGGCCGCTTCTGTCTGGTCTGTGAGGAGCCCTGGGCACAGAACGGGTCCCACGGGCGACTGTGTGGAGAGCGGGGGCGTGGGGAGGCGGGCGCTGACCGTACTTACTAACACACTCTTCACATAGCCGGCGGTCTCAAGGGTCTAGGAAAGGAAGACAGCACGTCACAGAATTGCTAAGGGTCCCTGTTAGCCAAGCCCCTTGGGAGCCAGAGGATGGTGCCGCGGCAAGCAGCCCGCCAGGTACCTTAGATAGTTCATCTATGAGGTTTTGCTGCTCCACAATCTGAAGCTTCAAGAAATCGACTTCTCTCTCGTCCTGACTTTGATCAAGGTCGTTCAAGGAACTGGGTCTCCGTATGATTCCGGCTCTCTGTCTCTGAAACGCCAAGCAGCCCACATCACAAGTTGGGGAGTGAGGGGGTCTGGCTGATCACAGTGGGGCAGGGGTTCTCCCTCAACCTGCGCTGCCCACGTTCAGCTGCCTGGCTGGCGGTCTCTGCTCAGGCCTCAGAACAGCCCAGCTGTGAGGCCCTGGGGAAAGGAGGCCTACGCGCAGGCCCGGTCCCGCAGCAAGAGCAGGTGTGTGCAGCCCAAACGGACACACGTGGGCCCTGCTGGTCTCCCAGAACACATGGCTGGAGGGGATCGCTCAGAGCCCTGAAGCGGACACTGGGTTGTCTGTGCCCATTTCCCACCCGGCCACCGCTCCCAAATCCCTCCTGACTTTAACTCAGTGTGAAAAGAAGGGGCTTCGTAGAGAGGGGTATGGAGGGCGCCTCTCCCCCACGTCCTGCTGAATTACTCGTTGGGTAAACTCTGGCGTCATGGCCTTCAGGGTCTTCAAGGCAGGGAAACGCAGTGACACTGGCTGACGGCCCCCCACTCCTGGCTCGTGGCCTTGGCTCGTGACACTGACTCGAGACCTCCCACCCCTGACTCCTGCTCGGTGCTGTGTGCCAGGCCTCTGCTCCTCCCCAACAGCTGGGACCCTGCAGCCTCTTACCACCCTCGCCCGGGATTTTCCGAGTTGGAGGCCGCCTCTTCCAGGCCCTCAAGTGAGACGTGGGCAAACAGGCCTGGGAGGGGACACCCCACAGCCGCGTCCTTCACACGGTCAGGGCCTCCTTCAAGGCTCCCCTCCCCAGGGCTGGGCTTGGCGGTTGCTCCCCCTCAAACACGCGTGAGGCCAGACTCCAGCAGAAGGGCCTGATCGTCCGCCTGGGACTAGCTGTCAGGCTAAATCTTGCATGGAGAAGGGAGAGGCTGCTGCCTGGAGTGCGGGTGCGGCCGTGGCCCCACAGAGCCCCCCACCCCCTCACCATTTCTATGTTCTCCTGGGTGACGAATTTTAACTTGTTTTCCATCCGGCGTAAAGCGTGAGACAAATCCTCATTCTTCCGACTGAGGCGCTTGTTTTTATCCAGCAGTGGCTTGTACTGACTCTCGGCTTCTCTTACACGCTTTAACTGAAAGACAAAATTAATTACGATTGTTCTTTAAGTGGCAGGTCTCCACACAGAGTCAGCAGACTGACCAGAGCTTGGGCTGCAACAACGCAGTTCCCAGCCACTATTTGGAAAGTCCATGTCTCCAAGTGGCGCCCACTCGCCCAACGCCCAGGTGAACCCAAGCTCAGGGCTGGGCTCGGCGTCCGGGGCGGGTGAGTCCCGTCCCATTGACAGATGGGGATGAAGATGAAGACCAGCAGTCCAGGACCAGTGCTTTGTTTTGCCAAGAAGGGCTGTGGTAAAACTGCCTAGCCCACTGGACCCTTGCAGACACGTGACAGCTCATGCACCCTCCAGGATCTCGAGTTACCTGGAAATCTCAGTGGCTATAAGGACCAATGGTGACAACCCCACTGAGGGGCCGTGTCTGCACATCCTAGATCATCTGCAGAACAGAGAAGGCTTCCGTCCCCAGTAAGGCAGAGCAGGGGTTAGTCAACCAGCCCTTGAGGGGTAAATGTGGCCCCTACCTGTTTTTGCTAACAAAGTTCAACTGGAACACAGGAGACTTAGATGCAAGGCTGATCCTTGCAACCACCACTCCTTTTCACAAGGAATTTTGAAAGTGAACTCCCCCTAGGTCCCCACCTCCACAGTTACAAACCCCCGGGAGCCAGAAGCCCCCGCCCGCGCTCACCAGCTCATTCCTCTCTTCTGACAGCAAGGCGTTGCGGTCCTCCAGTTTGCGGATAATCGCACTTAACTCTGCAATTTTAAGCTGGAAGCGCCGGGCATCTTTTTCATCCAACTGCTGTTCCTAAAACAAAAATCAACTGCAAATAACTGTTCCTACACACAGGCCTGGGAAGCCTTTGCAAATCCCAGCACGCTACAGGAACCAAAACCCTGCCGCAGGACGAACGCCTTTGCCTCCACAAGGCTGCCGGGAAGGTTCGGATCCCCCAGGGGAAAGGCACCGGCCTAGCACCGTGGTCATCGCAACTGCGTGAGGTGACAGAACCGACAGGCAGAGCAAGAGACCCTGCCTCAAACACAACAACTATTTTAAGGTAACATAAAGTAAAATAATGAAAAGGAGCGGACATGTCTAGAAGTATGCAGATGGAGAGGGTGGGGACGTGCAAATGCAGAAACCGCCAGTGTGGGTGATGCCAGAAAGACGCCTGCCAGCTCCCAGCCCTCTGCCTGGCCCCTGCTGCTGCCCCTTCAGGAGGGTGTGTCCCCTGCCCGGCGGGGTGGGATTTCTCTGGTACGATGACATGAGCACAGGAAAGAAGAGGTGACCTCCCTCAATGGGACTTCTAAAGGGCCGCTTTTGGGATCCCTGGAACTTCACTCAAAAATCGGTGGAAACGTTTGAATCCAGTTTCAAATCTCTCTGGAGTGAACGCCGTAGTCTACCACACACCAGCAGGAGGGGCTGGATCTCATTCAATGAAGCTGTCTGAATGAGATCTTAAAATAATATTTTCTATTCTTGAGATGTCGCTGTCCTAGGACCGGCTCAGCTCACACACGGTTTTGTCCTCAAAGCGAACAAGCAGCATCCAGGATGGTCCTGGGCCCGACTCGAGTTCCTCATTCAACAGGTGCAGGAGAGGCTCGGGGTCAAAGACCCAGAAGGACCAGCTGGAGGGTCCCTGGACTTCAGATACCCCAGGGTGTCCCAGAACCACGACAAGGATGTGAGTGCAGAGCAGCAGCGAGGAAGCGGGTGGAGCTCAGCCCAGGGTGGTCAGCAGACCCCACACGGCAGAGCGGCCCAGGGAGGAACAGAGAGTGGCATGATCACATGAGAAGCGGGTGGGAGGGTGACTGGTGATGCGAGTGCCAGAAATCACCCTCGAGGGGCCAGCTGGGCACATGGTGGTCAGGGAGCCGGTGCGCCAGCCTTCCCGGGCCAGAGGCAGAGGCCGTGTGCTTGGAGACAGCGGCAGCGCATACCCAGCACAGCCTCCTCCCACCAACCCAGGGCCAGACCCCGGGCGGGCCAGCAAGTGCCATGGACTGCAGCAGAAGCCTGAGGCCGGGGCCCACGGGAGGGTGACAGGGCTGGGGCCGATGCTAGGCTGACAGGAAGGAAGGAGATGAGTCCACCAGCCCTCCGGGCCAGAGCCAGAGGAGCTGAGCACCTAGGGCCAGGCTGGGTGGGGAGGTGCCCAGGCAGGAGGGTGCTGGCTCGACTCGGGCTCTGGTCTCCTGGGGGAGTGGCCCAGGCAGGGCCGTGCAGCCACACGGCTGGGTCTGTGACACGGGGGGGGGGGCAGCGGGCCTGGGAGGTGCTTACAGGGCTTCCCGAGTGGTCTGAAGCGTCTCCTGCACCGGCTGCATGAGGAAGTTCCCGTCTGAGGCTGCCCGGGTGCCGGTCGGCCTCTCGGACCTGGGACAGCTGCTCATCTAGAGCCTCTTTTTGGAGCTGCAGTCTCTGAGCTTGCCCGGCTTGAACCCCTAACTCTCTCTCCAGCACGAAGACTGCTCTGTCTTTAAATTTTATCTCCTCCATCTACAAGGAGAACAGAACACAATCACACAGGCGGCAGGACACGGATCTGCAGTTACCATAGAAACGGGCGCAGCCCTGCCAGGCTCCGGGCTCTGAGACCGGAAGCAAGAGTGGAGCGTCCTGGACGGAGAGCAGGAGCCCCGGCCCTGGGCTGAGGCACGACACCCCGGCTCCCATCAGGCCCTGGCTCAGCCGGCTACACAGAGCTGCTGCCAGCAGGGGCCTCCTTCCTGACGGCCCCAGGCTCTGTGTGCTCGGCATGGTATCCCATTCGCTGCTCTCCTGCTGGGGCCCTGGGTGCACATGGGGGTGGTGGTGTCTAGCAGAGTCGGCAGAAGCCACTTCCAGCTCCTGCCTCTGCTGTAGGTTGGCAGAGAGGAGGACACCCAAGTTACCCACACTCTGCCAATAGGAAGGTGCCATGGGCAAGATTCTTCTCTAAACAGGCAGGGGAAACCATGGGGAACAGAAACCCTGGCCTGAAAGCCAGTGCTACTCCTTCCCCAGCCCGGGCCCACCCCCCAGGGGAAGGTTGTGCGACGTGGGGGCATCACTGTGGTCTCTGGACACCGCCTCTCCATACTTCTGGGCATGACTAAAAAGCTGGGACCCCACACAGCTGTCTTCAGGTAGCACCACATTTGCTCATTAATCTGGCTGCAAGCCGGGGCTTCCGGGGTGAGACGGCAGCCCAGGGGTGTGCAGGACGTCTGCCCCGCCAGTGGCTGTGAGGGCTCGGCGGCCCTCCCCACCCTCCCTACAACGCGAAGATTTGTGCTCAACCCACAAAGGGTAGAAGCCTTTCCTTCCGGGGATACAGCAGCCACAGCCTGCAAGCCCCCGCCCCGCTTCCGGGCAGGGATGCGCCAGCCAGAACGCAGCACAGCCGACCCGACGGCCCCCCACTCTTCAGACAGACACGCTCGGCACTTTGGACGTCATTATCCACGGCACGAGATTTACGAGAAGACAAGGTCTTCGGGGATGAACAGCTCAGTCTGAAATACATTTTCGAACAACAGAGCAGAATGGGATATCTTGCTGCTTTACTCATTGTTTGAGGTTTAAACAAGCTAATAAATCTGCTATCGCTGAAGTTAGCTTGGAAACAAAGAAAGAAGACGTCTAGTTAGCCCGGATGGAGCAAGTGATGAGCTGAACAGAAGAAAAGAAATCCTTAACTGCTAAATCCCCATCTTCTCTGCACACAGCAATACTGAAAGAGTCAGTCAGCGGGAAGGGGGCCAGTGAAATGAGAGTGTCCATCAGCAGCTGTGCCTGCGGCCTGGCGCTCACACGCTCAGACTCAAACAAGATTTTCTTTTATCAGGACCCCTCACTCCCAGCTGCAGAGGCTGCCTGGAAACCGGAGAGAAGCCCTTGGGACGGTGGTCTCCAGTGCAGGGGGTGTGCAGGCCGACGCTGAGGCTGGAGGAGAGAAGACGCCCCTCCACGCTGCCTGCCTCTGACTCACCTGCCCCCAGGCATGCCCCGCAGTGTCTCTCAGCACGGGCCCTGACACGCAGCATCACAGCCACCTGTGACAGCTGTCCATGGGCAGATCCCTGAGCCCCGCTAGATGCGCAGTTAGAACCTCTAGGGTGGAGCCTGGGAAGCTGCATTTTACAGGCCTCCCTGCTGACTGTGAAGCCCGCAGACATGATCTCACCACTGCCCCACAGTGCTGAGGCCCCTGCACGCGTGTGTCCCGCCACGCCCATGAAGCACACTCACTACACAGGGCACGTCGTCATCCCCAGCATAGTCACTGGCAGCTGTGGCTGCTCCCAACTGGGCTGACCATGCCTCAGTGCTGCAGACAGGTGACTGCCTAAGGTGTTGGCAGAGTGCCTGCGACCCCCCAGCAGGTCTCCTGACCCAGGGCCATGGAGCCAGGACTCCTTCCAAAGACTGGGCCTGCGTAGGGAGCCCTCATGTTTGGCGGGTGTCACTCACACCACCTCTTCCTCCAGAGGGGTCTGCACCTCAGGGAAGCCCTCCCTCTGCATCGACTCTTGGTTCTGTGGGTAGTGACTTGAGCATACGAATGTGCCTTGTGACAGAAAAGGCTACTGCTCCCAGCAGATGTGCTAGATATAAGGAAGGAGATGTGCTTTGTCTTAGCTGGGGCTTGTTTTCCTAGCACAGAGGGTCTTGATGAGAGAAGGGAGGACCCCCATCACCCAGCTCCCAAGAGCTTAGAATGGGTGGGGGAGATGGGAAAAATACACAGATGAGATACACAGACTGGTCCTATTATTCCCTGTGAGAATGCAGAGACCTGGGTGGTGGGGGGTAGGCAGGGGGGCGGTTGGAGGTGGCAGAAGAGGCAGCCAAGCCTCCCTCAGCCTCTGGTGGGGTAGGAGAGCTTGTAAGATGAGGGAAATGTGACATTTTAGGAGCCCAAGCCCCTTGGTGTCCCAGGGACACCAGAACTTACTGCATGTCTGGGAATTAACCCTTGGGAATTTTTCTCTAGACAGAATGTCCAGGTCCCCCTCAATCATGGGATAATCTGCCAGCACCATGAGAAGGTGGTTCCTAAGCCTGGTGGTCTCGTGCTGGAATCACCTAAGAAGCTTTCTCTTAAAAAAAAAAAAAAAGAAAGAAAGAAAAGGACTGATGCCCAGAAATTTCTGGTTCCAGACATGATGGGGTAGTTGGCATTAGACTTACCCTTCTGTGGTGAACAACTCTAGAAGCTGAACAGGATACACAACACAGGGGCAGGAGAAGGAGACAAGGAAATCAGTGCCTGTCAGCACAGGGCCCCGGACACACAGCGTCACAGCCCCTGTGACCACTGTCCACAGGCAGATCCCTGAGCCTGTAGATCAGTGCCTGTCATCACAGGGCCCCACCTCCCCTAACGTTTTCCCTGAGGGTGTTCTCGCAACCTCTCTCCTGGGAAACAGAGCCCCGAGCCGCAGAGGCCTCTTTTGCTGCAGGAAACTAAGATTAGAATTTGGTTAGGGCTGCTACAGCAGCTGGGATTTGAAGAGTGGAGGAGGGAATGGCAGAAAAGGAATGACAAAGATCTGACTAAGGATTTCCTCAGGTCCTTGGGCCACTGCTAAGCTGTACATGTGCAAGGCAGGACTCCCAGAAGCCTTGCAGGGAACAGTTCCTGAGAATCTGAATGGTAAGTAGAAATGTAAGTGGTTGCACATGGCTGTTGAGACATTGCAATTCAAGCTCAGACAGAATAGAAGATCATAGTGATTTCTCTAGACCCTGCAAAAGTTACACTCTAGGGGCAGGACAATGTCCTAGGAGTAAAAACTTCATATTAAGATAAAACTAAACAGACCTTACCTAACAAAGCCTGAAACCACACCTCAAAAGGATCCAGGTAATCTGCTGGTCAGTACCTGTTTGCTTGAACAAAACTCAACATTCTTAAGACAACAATAACATAAAGCTCAGCATCACAACACATCACCCACAGTGCCAAGAATATAACGAGCATCATTAGACACATGCACCCACAGTGCCAAGAATTTAATGAAAATCATTAGACACGTGAAGAAGCAGGGAAAAATAACCAATAATGAAGCTAACTCTATGGCAACAAATCAAAAGATGACTAGAGTCAGTCAATAAGAACTTAAAAAATAATTGTGATTGATAGAAACAGACCCAGAGATGGTGAAGGTATTGAAGTAAGCAGATAAGAACTTTTTAAATCGTTGTAATTAACTCACTAAAACTAATGTAATTAACACATTATATTTTTCTAATAGAGATAATAAAATGAATAAAATGCAGTAATTCAAATGAGAATCAGGATCTATTTTTGAAAAGAAATAGGCACTCAAATCCTACATACAAGGTCTAAAATTAGAAATTCATTACAAAGGTTTCAAAGCAGACTGGACTCAGTAAAATCACAAACCCAAGATAAAATGATAGAAAATATCCAACCAAGGCACAAAAGGAAAAACAGAAAAATAAAACAGAATAGAGCTCAAGAAAACTAAGCTGTAGTCAAAGTGTCTAATATACATGTGATTGGAATCCCAGAAAGAAAAAGGAGGAGAAGTAATGTTTGACTAAATAATGGTCAAGAATGTTCCATATCTGTTGAAAGACATCACTTCAGATTCAAGCAGCTCAGCTGTCCCCAAGCAGTATTTTTTTAAAAATTACAAAAACACACCTAAACACATCATAGTGAAATTGATGCAAACCAGAGTTAAAGAGAATATCTTAAAAGTAGACAGGAAAAAAGACACTTTGCCTGAAGCAACAACTCTAAGAGCGACGGCTGGCTTTTCAACGGAAACTAACAAAATCAGAGGACACTGGCAGGACATCTTTTGAGTGCTAAGAAAAATGCCTGACAATGTGAGGTTCAATGAATACATCCTTGGAAAATGAAGGCAAGTCAAAATGTCCTTAGACAAAAGTGGAGAGCGTCCTGTGTTAATACACCCACAATGCAAATAACTCTAAAGGGAATCTTTCAGGCTGAAGGGAAAAGGCTGCAGATGAGAACTTGTGAAGATATAAATATAAAAGACAATTGGCTGCTTATGGCAACAGTAAAAGCCATTTCTTTGGGGGCTTATGACATGTGTCAAAGTAAAATATACGACAATAATAGGAGAAGTGGGTAAATGGGGTTGACCTATTGCCTTATAAGGTACTTGTATTTTGGGTATGTGGCAAAATTACTAATTTATGATAGAATGTAGTTAAGGATACATGTTAATATTTCTCTGTAACAACTAATAGAATAGCACTAAATGTTGACCAAAAGGAGATAATCCCTTACAATGGTTGGATAACCCCACGGGATAACCTCATCCAAGGCAAGGAGTAGAGAGAGGGAAGAGGAGGGAGGGAGGAAAAAAGAAAGGAACAGGGGGACGAGAGTAAAAAACAGAGAGAAAAGAACACAAATTCCTAGCATCAGGAATGAAATAAGAGACAGTGAATAGATAACAAGAAGCTCTGATTAAAAGTCTAGCGAGCAGTCAGGCGCGGTGGCTCACACCTGTAATCCCAGCACTTTGGGAGACTGAGGCAGGTGGATCACCTGAGGTCAGGAGTTCAAGACCAGCCTGGCCAACATGGTGAAACCCTGTCTCTACTAAAAACACACACACACACACATTAGCCAGGCATGGTGGCGCACACCTGTAATCCCAGCTACTCGGGAGGCTGAGGCAGAAGAATTCCTTGAACCCAGGAGGTGGAGGTTGCAGTGAGCCAAGATGGCACCACTGCACTCCAGCCTGGGCAACAGAGTGAGATTCTGTCTCGGTGGGGGAGAAAAGTCTAATGTCAACAAGTGGGAAGATGTGTATGAACTGAACATACTCCTTGAAGAATCTATTTTACCAAACTTAACATAAAAATAAATATAAAATCTGAAGTTTATATTTATTAAACACATTTAATTCATAATTTAAAAATATGTCACAAAACTCCTGACCCAAATAGCTTCATTGGTGAATTTTCCAAACACTTAAGGAAGAAATATACTTACACTGAACAAACTCACTGAGAGAATAGAAAAAGCAAAATACTTCCAAAATCATTTTATGAGGCCAGCCAAATCTAGATACCATAACTTGGCAAGGACATTATAAAAAGTGGGAAAAAATCCTAAATCCAGTGTATACTTATATATAAAATGGACATCATGGCCCAGTAAAATTTATTCCAAAAATACAATGCTTATTTTATACTTAAAAGTCAATTAACGTGTCATCTCATCAACAGAATAAAGAAAAAAAAAAGATCATTTTGATTTATGCATAAAAAGCATTTGACAGAATTCCATAGCTATTCACGAAAAAAATGCTTAGCAAAGTAGGAATACAAAGGAATTTTCTTAATCTGATGAAGAGTATTGTTGGCTGGACACAGTGGCTCACACCTGCAATCACAGCACTTTAGGAGTATCAGTTGAGCCCAGGAGTTCAAGACCAGCCTGGGCAACAAGGCGAGACCCTGTCTCTACAAAAAATTTAAAACTTAGCCAGGCATGGTAGCATGTGCCTGGCTACTCAGGAGGCTGAGGCGGGAGGATCACTTGAGCCTGGGAGGCCAAGGCTGCAGTGAGCTGTGATCGTACCACTGCACTCCACAGCCGGGGTGACAGAGCGAGACTGTGTCCAGAAAAAAAAAAAAAAGTATTGCCAAAGAACCCAACAAAAACAAAAGCAAAACAAACCAACCAACCTGCAACTAACGTCACACTCGGTGAAATGAATATTTGATATTTTCACCAGCAGCTGGGAATCAGGAGGGGTGGGTGGTCACTCTCAACACTTCTGTTCAGTGACACTGCAGGCCTTCACAGCGCATCAGGGCAAAGAAAAAAGCAAAAGGTGTGAGCTTGGAAAGGAAGACTTAAACTGTCTTTGGGATGACGTATGGTGGCCACTCCTGTCATCCCAGCACTTTGGGAGGTGAGGCAGGAGGACCGCGTGTGCCCATGAGTTTACAGCTGCAGTGAGATACAATCATGAGAAACTATCTCTCAAAAAAACCACCCCCAAAACTATCTTTGTTCACATACAACATGATTATGTGTACATGGAAAATATTTTTTAAATATCCAAACAAGTTGTCAGAATTAATAAGTGCATTTAGCAAGGCTGCAGGATAGATCAATATAAAAATCAATTGTATTTCTGTATAGCAGCGAAAAATAATTGGAAAATAATATTTTAAAATTTGAAAAGCCGACCATTTATAACAGCATGAAACATTAAATATTTAGGAATAATTTTAGCAACGATACAATGATACATAAGACCTCTACACTGAAATTTACAAAACATGGCTGACAGAAGAGAAAATGTAACAGTAAATACACCAGGTTCATTAAGGTTCAAGGTGCCAGTTTTTCTGAGGAAACTGACAAGCTCATTTAAGTTTCATACAGAAAAGCAATAACAGTCTTGAAGAAGAGAAAGAAAGAAGTTGTAGAACTTAGACGACTAGATGTCAGGCTGTACTTTAAAGTGTCAGAACTAAGACATGGTACTCATGACGCAAGGCAGAGCAACAGACCAGCAGAATGCAACCGGGCCTGGAAACAGACCACAGCTGTGGGCTCATTTGACACATGACCGAGGTGCTATTGCAGCACAGGGGAGGAGGACAGTCTTCGAAAAACGATCCTGGAATAGTTGGATATCCACACGGCAAGCAGGGAACATGTCCCCATCTCATACTATTCACAAAAACTGAACTCGGATGAATTATAGAATTAAATGTTGAGAAAAACAGTAAGGCATCTGAGCGACACAGACGGGGCACCTTCACGCCCTCGGAGGGGCAGAGGATGTCCAAACCGGACACACACAGCACACAAAAGAAACCAACAAATTGGGCTCCCTTAAAATGCCAAACTTCTTTCATCCAAAGCCAGCATGAGGAAGAGGACTGGGTCAGCCACAAACTGAGAGAAGCCGTCAGCGGGGAGAAGGTGAATACTCCGGCTTCGAGGTGGGGAAGACATGAGCGGTGTCTTACGAAAGGTGATATGCGGATGGGCACCGGAACGGCCAGCTCTCTCTCTCTCTCTCTCACCGCTTTCCTAAAGAAGTGGCGATACTGTCCCTGACGAGGATGTGGAGTGAAGTAGGGTTCTGCCCACCAGCCGAGTGGCATTTCTGTCTTGAGGTAAAGCGTCTGCCTGACCCACCATGCCACAATTCCCCTCTTCGCCCCGTGAACACACAAGAGAAAGGCATGTACGTGCCACCCAGGATGTGACCAGTGCTCGTATGACGGCCAAGTGTGGGACATGACTCCAATGCCTCTCACAGAAGGACAGGTGACCGTGTGGCAATGGACATGTGTGGCGCGGCCGGCCAGCTCGGCTGCGATGTGCCAGGGTTGGACAGATGACCGTGTGGCAATGGATGTAGGCGACATGGCCAGCTCGGCTGTGACACACTGGGGTGGGCAAAGCAGCAGCAGAAGGACGGGTGCTGCTGGGACGGGCAGCCCTGCTGGGCCTCCACCCCAGTGCTGGGTCACGACACACCCCCTCAGAACATCACGCATTTCCTTCAGATTTGAGCCTGTTCTCTGTAGACATTTCCTCAACATCCACAAAATGGAAAGAAAAGCGAACCTTGATGCCAGGTGTCACCCTCCGGAAATTCTGGGTTAGCTCTGCTGTGGGCACAGCTGTTCCCTGTGCCCTGCAAAAGCTCTCAATATTCCCAAACTCGTCCCAAGCAGGTGTCTCTGGACATCCACAGCCAGGACTGTGGGCAGCTACTCAACGGTAGGACCTTACCTCAGGGACTCCCTCATCGTTTGCAAGGCAAGCGCCTGTGTGGCGAGGCTTTGGCCCCAGAAGCCGATGCTGCATCTGGCTGTGGATGGCTGCAAGTCACAATCTGGGGTCTTCAACAAAACCAAAGCATTGTGTGGGAGCCAGGCTTGGGGCTCAAAGGAAGCTGCTGCTGCGGCGTTCGGCAACGCCAGTTTTGAAGACACACTGATGCCCAGACTCTGTGCGACACCATGAGAGAGCAAGGGCCTGGCACAAGCTCTCGGCCACTTACCTGACGCCGGTCTCCAGGCGAAAAGCAAGGACAGGCTACATCTCCCACTCCCACCCCCAAAATAGCACTTGGGGAGAAACTGACCTCATTTTTACAGCCATATTTGTGTGGGGTTTTAATCATTGCTGTACATTAGCATTCCACTTTAACTAGCTGTCTAGACAACTGGGGGAGGAGGAACCCATATTATAAATCACAGATCTTTACGGGAAAGGAGAAACTGGCTTTTGCCTGTAATTCTTTGGATTTATAGAGTCTTTAACAACTGTCTGAGCTTGTATTTTAGCAAACGTGCTGAGCGTGCAGTAGCTGTGTGCACCTAGACAGCGCTCTCAGGCTCCGTGATGACATGGCACAGATCTGCCACACGGCTGCTCCTGGGGCCCTAGCTCGGCCCTGTCCTCAGAGCCTGTCACCAGCCAGATGCGCAGGGGACGGGGCATTGGTATGGTCATCGCATACCTGTGGGTGGGAAGTGCCTCACCCCTTCCACGTCTGACTTTAGCAGAAATTTGGCCAAGAAAGCCGCTGGGAGCCCAGCTTCTCCAGGAGCACACAGCAGGTCACTTGCAGATGAGGATTTGGCTCTGGAGTCTTCTGAGGCTCTAGGTTCCCCTGCTGTAAAATCAAGGGGTCTGCACAGTGGAATCATTAGGGTCTGAAGATGATGGGCCCTGGGCTGGTGGGTGATTCCTGGGCTCCCTAGCCAAGGCATTCTGATGTGTACAGGGCAGAGGCAGCTCTGACCCCAGTGCCACCCACCACAACCTTCTGGGCAGGGAGAGGGCGTCCCTGACCCGCTGGGTAACTTGGTTTCTCTGGCACCTTCTCTAGCAGCCCAGCCCTGAGTGCAGCCTTGCAGCCCTGCTGTGCCCAGCCCTGCCCTGGCAGCAGCGACCGTGCTTGTCTGGGGTGTCTGTTGGCCCCTTCGTCCCTACCCTGCAGGCCTCTCCTCTCTCCCCTCCACCTGGCTTCCTCTCTGAGACCCTGAGCCCCCACCAGGTGCCACACTTCCAGGCCTGCACTTAGGGTCCCAGGACAAGACAGGGGGCTTGCCTGTTAAGCTTCCATGCTCTGAGAGCAGGTGAGGCCCTCCCCGGCTGGGCTTCTGCCCCTGCCCAGTCCCTGCCCTGCTGTGTGGCCCCTCCAGTCTCTCCCCATCCAGGGCTAGCCGAGGTGCCCAGTGGGCCCCTGAGATGGGCCCTTGGCACCCAGGAGCCTCGGCCCAGAAGACCCACGGTCAGGCTGGTGTCTGGGCCAAGGCTGGGGTGCTGGGGCAGGTGGCAGGCAGAGTCCCAAAAGCCAGGGAGCCGACCAGGGGGGCTGGGAGGCCTCTGACTCTGGGCCTTTGGGAGGATGGGGGTGCCGTGCTCTTTGCAAATGGGCCGCCACTTGATGAAATCCATTCAACAAATATTTATTGAACACCTATTCTACGTGCTGGGGACTGAGTAGTGAACAAAACGGACCCAAAGTAAAGACAGCTTTGCTGGCCAGAGTTAGGGAGGCAGAACCTCGAATCATGGGGTCCATTTTGGGAAGAACAGATGATGGTCCTGAGTGTGTGCTGAGCGCCCAGGACTCTCTCAGACCCTCCCTCCTTCACCGGCTCTGCCAGACGTGACTGTCCTCAGGGTGGACCTTGGTGGGACAGGTTCACCCCGTGGGAGCAGCGCCCTCAGACAGCACATTCTTGCTGGGGTTGTGGCCATGCGTGTGGCGCTAAGTAGACGAGGGAGGCACAGAAACCCCCAGCTCCCACAGGGTCCCGCTCAGGCCAGCCTCGTCCACAGTGCTCCATCCCCAGGCCTGTCTGTCCCCAGACTCAGCTACCACCCTCCCAGGGCCACAGCTATGTGCCCACACCCGGGGGGTGGGGGCCAGCACCGGATGGCTCTCAAGGGAGCATGTCTGACTGTGAGCAAAGATGGATTCCTCCCAGAGGCTGGTGCTCCCTGCAGCAGAGATCCATCCCTGACCCACTGTGTCCTCACTCAGGGCCTGGCGAGGCCGAGCATCCCATACCAGAATGTTCTGGGACTCAGGTGCCAGCCTGTGCTATGACCACAAAAACAGCAAAATGTTTGGCTGATGTAAGGAACCAAGGTTGTGCGATATTTTCAACTGTAATAGTAGCTGAGGTCTCTTGTTGGGAGAACCCGAGGCCTCTGTCACCCACCTGCCTTGCTGGGGCCTTGTGAGCTGGGTCGGCGGCTGTCCTGGAACCTGGAAATGATGTTCCTCCCGCCTGCAGCTCCTGCCAGGCCTGGGAGGCCACTGTCCTGCCCCAGGCTCAAAGGCCCAGCAGCGCTTTGCACCCCCAGTTCTACTGGCTCTGCTGACTCTCAGGGCAAGGCCCTGCCTCTGAACCCCACCCTCACCCCAGCCTGCCTCTTCTCTGACTGCCCCGAGTCCCCTGGGGCTGGGCCACCTCTGGGCCACCTTCCTCCCACTTTTCTACCCCAGCCCTGCTCTGAGTCCCTCTCTGAGCAGCTTCCATCCCAGACTTCCCCATCCTCACGAAGCTGCCCCTCGTCCCCAGCCTGGACACCGCACTGTGCCACAGCTCCCACAGCTGGAGAGGCTGCACACCTGCTCGGCTCTCCCAGCCCCCCCACCTCACACCTGCCTGGCTCTCCCAGCCCCCCCACCTCACACCTGCCCGGCTCTCCCAGCCCCCCCACCTCA
>NC_045442.1:1811529-1821570 GCF_002776525.5 Piliocolobus tephrosceles
TGCCCGGCTCTCCCAGCCCCCCCACCTCACACCTGCCCGGCTCTCCCTGCCCCTCCACCTCACACCTAGATTTAACTCCACACACTCCCTCACAGCTGGGCCTGGGGAGCAGCCCTGCATGTCATCACTGGGTTTTAGAGGCCGGGATGTTCTCTCATAAATGACGGCCTTAAAGGAGATCTGAGGTCCTGGAGCCCTTGTCAGTTAGGCAAGTGGGCCCCACTGGGACAGGGTCCCCAGAAAGAAAGTGTCCTGGTGGCTGGATTCCTGGTGCCACCAGAAGCTCCATCACCACAGCTGATGCCCTGAGGGTACCTCTTGTGCTCTGGGCACAAAACCAAGTGCTCCCTGGGTTTTTCATTATTGTATTTAAATTACACAAAACCAGGATATAGACAGAGATAGCTGGGCTCTGGGAACGGGGCTGAGCATGAACTGATGGGAGGTGTGTCCCTGATGAGGCCTGGGCAGCTGTGGTCAGGGCTAGAAAGGAAGTGCCTCCCAACAGCTGTGCGGACTGGGCTGGGCTCCAACAGCCACCCCCGGGGGAAGGGGCGAGTCACGCTGTGGACGGGATGTGAGCCCCCAGCCAGTCGCTCCAAGCAGACCCAGAGTTCCTGGATGGTGGTGGTGGGAGCCTCTCACGGGCAGCACTGTCTTCCCACTGATGGGGTGTATATGTGTTTAAGCATCGAAACAATAAATAAAGGAGATGTCCCAAATCTATGGATTCTATAGGAAAAGATCATATAAGACTTTGAAATAGGCAAGAGAAGATTTCTGATTGTCCTTGTACTGGAATGCCAGAGCCCCTGGGGACGACCTGACCTCAGGAGCCTGTGCCTTTGTCTCTGATTAGGCTGTTCTACGACTCCACGAAAAGAACAGTTAAACTCTGAGAAGGGTGTGAGCAAAGTGCTCATTTCCTGGGCACAGACGGACACGATTCCTGCGCATGGGAATGCAAATGGTTTCTGTCAGGCAGGGAACGCGAATCTCTGTGGGTCAAGTCCTCATTTGCATTGGTTGAAAGTAATGAGTTAATAAAATCTTTGACATATGTTCACTGTTTGTATGAGAGTCATGATTACACCCTCTGTTAAAATTTATCCTTGAACAGTTTAGTTAAAATCCCAAAATTCCAACAGTGTTTTTATTTAGAGCAAAGATGATTCTGAAATTTAGATGGAATTGTAGAGGGCCAAGAAGAGGCAGGTTACTCTTTAAGGCGAACAAAGTGGGAGAACGTGCTACTCCAGAAATGAAGCCTTTTTATAAAGCTAGAATAACTACTACAAAGTAGGGTGGAGGAGGGACTGACGATGAGACACACCAGAAAGTCCACTCTTGTAAGAACAGGTGCGAGTTGGCAGAGAGGCGCTGTGGGAAGTGGAGAGACGGTCTTTTAAGTAAGGGCTGCTACAGACATACGTATGGAAGATGGAACTATAACATGTTTAAAAGATGAGGCTTCCAAATGTTGGGATCAAAAGATTTCCTAAACAAGACAAAGTGAGTGCCAATCCTAAAGGGGAAGATAAACAAATTAGACTGTTTTACTTTAAAATGTAAGACCTTAGATCATAACACGTTGCTGCTGAGAACGGGGAAAGGTAACCCACAGAAGAGGTAACACACCTGTACTTCGGGGTAGGTTTTAGGAGCAGCCTGCCCCTGCCTGCAGAAAAGCCTGTGTGGAGGGGGAGATCTGGTGAGGATGGAGAGTGAAGACACAGGTTGGAGCATGCTTTCGAAAATTTGAAATAAAATCCAGAAGAATCAGAGGATTGACGAGTAGCTGCCTCTGGGGCTCAGACTGGGGGTGAGAGGGGATGGCAGGGAACCGCTGGTTTCTGTTACGAGCCTTTACTTAAGAAAAAAGCCGTCTTCCTCTACTGAGAGCATCGAATCCAACCAGGACAAATGAAAGGGTCATGTGGCACTGGGCAGAGGCAGCCGCCTGTCCCTCCCACCTTCCCGGGACAGTGGCAATGCTTCCTTCCTTTCCTGCACAGAAAAGCAAGCTTCGCGTCATGCGAGGAAAGCACCCAGTTCTTACGAGTGCTGGCTTGGGCCGGGTCCTTGGGTTGCTAAGGTGACATCGATATATGGCTCGGGACAGGGCGAAGAGGTGTAGGGGAGGTTGGAACAGGGACCACTTTGGAAAGGAAGGGGATCACCCAGGTTAGGCATGTTTGGGGGCACCCATGTGTACGCCGTGGCAAGGTCATATTTACTCCACAATGGCTGGTTCTCCCTTCCTGGCTGTAGGTGTGGAGAGTGGCTGCCCCTCTCTGGGAGTTCCACCTGCTGGCCCAGCCTGGAGGCCATCCCTGGAGACCAGAGGCCCCAGGAAGCAGGCAGAGGAAAGCCGCCCAGGTGCACGGTCACACCACGTGGAAAGACCACTGCAACCCATCAAGGTGCCCGGGGCTCCAGGTCCTAAAGAGGCACAGGGCTGGGGCATGCACCTCTAAGATAAAGATCCACTTCCCCTCAAATCACAGGACAGTCTCCTCTCCAAAGGACAAGGGGCATCGGGTGCAATCAGTCCCTTGCAATCCCCGGACATTCTCGTCAGCTGAACCCCAGGCCTTTGAGAACATCGACTCTACTGGTGCCTGCTATGGGTGCCCGAGTCTCTGGAGCTATTAGGATGCTCCAGGTATAGGTGCCAACATTAGACCTCATTGACCCACAAATCCGGCAGCTCATCTGGTCCAGCCCAAGCGCAATGGTTCTGCAGAGATGGGGACCTCAGGGCAGCCGGAGGCCATTGCACCCCCCGGGGCCTCCTGGTCTCGCCTCTCTCGATCCAGTGAGTTCAACTGGAGAATCACTGGATAATTCCCTCTGAGTCCCCCCATGAAGACGTGTGGGACTCCTGCTGCAAAACACTGAGCCCTGCCTGGCGTCAGGTATAACCCGGGACACTAAGAAGAGGTGTCCATGAACCCCGCGGTGGGAATGGGCAGTGCCGACTTCCAGGTTTCTTGCTCTGGCCCAAGTTAAGAAAGGAAGTAGAGCTGGTGTTTGTGGAGAAGGGGAGGTGAGAGTTTGGCCTGCCCTATAGGGGCCTGACTGTGGGTCTGACCCTTTTCTAGTGGTCTCATGACTCTAGGGTCCTCAAAACCAACAGGGGTGGCATGAGGAGCCTGTGCTGAGAATGTGATGGGGGTGAAGCCAGAGCCGCCCAGGTGCTACCTGCATGCTCCCTGAGCCCACACCTGCACCCTCGCCCACACCCGCCCCTGCCCGCCCACGTACCAGCCTGCGGATCTCCCGCTCACACTCCTTCTTGATGCGGGTGATCTCCTCCTGGTGTAGGTGGTACACACTGCGGATCTCCGCGGCCTTGATCTTGTCCGCCTGAATCACCAGTGTCAGTGCCTCCTCCACCTGTCGCTTGGCGCCCTTGAGCTCGGTGATCTCCTGCTGCATCTTGACCTTTTCCACCTCGAACCCCTTCTTGGCCTCCTCCTTGGCCTCGGACAGCAGCACGGTCTTGACCTTGTCAGCGCCACCATCACGCAGAGCACTGAGCAGTGCCTGCAGCCGCTGGTTCTCGTTGTCCTTGATCTTGATGACCCTGAGCAGCTCGGCCTCATGCTGCCGCAGCAGCGTCTCACGCACGGCCTGTAGCTCCTTCATCTTCTCCTCGTGCAGCTTCGTCTTGAGCTCTGTGAGCAAGACTGCGGTCTTGTGCTGCTCATGCTCGCGCACCTGCCGCAGCTCCTGGTTTTTCTCGCGTTCCACTTTGCTGACCTGAAAGACAACAGCGAGACCGACTGTGGCAGGAGCTCCAGCCATGCACACACTCACGCCTGAATGTGTATTTGGGAGGAGCGTCCATGATGCACACTCACACATCTGAATGTGCATTTGGGGAAGATTTTTTTGAAACTTGGGGGTTATCTTCCATTCTGGAATCACCCCTTAACAAACATGGCTACTAAAACCTGGAATCAAACCTGACTGGTGGAGGGCAGGAACGTGCACTCATCGCATCCACAGGAGAACCCTCAGAGAGGACACTCCAGCCTGGAACACAAGACCACGGACACACTCAGTCCACGAAAGTCTGTGCACCTCATCCAGGATCAGGTCATACAGGGGAGGCAAGACCGTGGTCACCTCCCAGGTGGATCCACCAGGAAAAGGGTGGGACTCTTCCCCTTGGACATGGCCCACCGAGGAGCGGGCGGGGGCTGCCCTGAGTTGGGACGGGGCTGTACCCTGCAGTGTCCCCAGGCAGCTCCCGCTCCGTTCCCTGCATTCCCACCCACATGGCAGGAGCTCCGCTTGTGTCCCACGATGTTCTCGGCAAACCTGGAAACAAATCTGAGCCGCTGAGCCATGTGGGTGATGTCTGAAGGGAACGCTGGGATTTTTGACTCTGGGCCATGTGTTTTCATCCAGGTGCTCAAACCTTTGTCCATACCGTCAACCATCCACAAAGTGGCAGTGGGTGCTCAAAGTCCATTTATGGGATGAAAAAGTGGCTGAAATCCGGATTTGCCCTGGATCTCCAGCAGCACCCTGGCCCCCTTCCCTGCCATTTCGGGACTCTGGTGCCCCTACCCAGCTGAGCGGTTAGGCCTGTGGTGGACTCCTGCCCACTTCATAGCGTTTGGGTCCCTGGGAGATTGCTCTTGTGACTCAGGGTTTCCGCTCACCTGGCTGCCCATGCTCCCCACAGCCCCCATCTTCTGGCCTCACAACTCTGGGGTGCACCCACAGCCCTGCCCTCTTCCCTCTGTTCCTTCCTGGGCCTCCAAGACCATTGCATGCTGCTGGCCCCCAAGCTCTCATCACTGGCCCAGCCCCGTCTCTGGAACTCTGGGGGCCAGGCCTTGGTGACTGTGAGGGTCCTGTGGCCTGCATGCGGGGGGCTAGCCTGCGAGGCTGCCTCTCCGGGACCCCCACTCTCTGACCCCTCTTGGGTCTGGCCAGTGGGTAGCCCCAATAGGACACAGGGAACATGACCACAGAGACACCACTAGCAGGCCCAAGAGGTTCGTCTGCGGCCCCCACTTCTGTTGGGAGGTGGCCCTGCTCCCCAGGCTGCATCTCTCATAACAGACGCCCCCCTTGTCCCTACAGACGCAGGATGGAGTCAGCTGTGTCCCCACTGGCCCCGGCTCTTCCACCTCCCCCGCCTACTCAGAGAAACAGCCCCTGGGTAACCTCTTGGCCATGCCCCGGGCATCATCTGCTTCCTGCCAGGACTGAGGAATACAGCCACACAAGGGACAGCTCACGTCTCATCTGTCCAAGCAGAACTCTCTGCCGCAGCCCTGCTCCCAGGCAATGGCTCCTCTCAGCCAGAGCCTCTGTTCTTGGCTCCCATCCTTCCTGACGTCCCGCTCCCAACCGTCGGCAAACCAGTCAGCTCCCGCTCTGGGTACCCCCAAGCCTGCCACCTGCTCTCCTGCCCAGGGCCATGTCCTCTTCCAACCCACCTCCCCCCGCTGTGCCACAATCCCACAGAAGAGGGGTCCCTTGGAGCATAAAGCTCAATGCTTCAGCCCCCTGGGGACCCTCAGGTGCACTTAGAATATAAGCAGGGTCCTCACAGGAGCCACAGGACCTCATGCCCCATGGAAAGGGCACCACAGAGAATGAAACGCAGGTTCCAGCCCCCACACCCATGCCCACACCCTCTCCCACATTCACACCCTCATCCACGCTCTAACCCATACCCACACCCTTACCCAAGCCCATGCCCTCACCCACGTCCATGCCCTCACCCATGCCTTGAACTTGGCATTTCGTTTTCTTGGCAACTCTGAACTTGGCATTTTGTTTTCTTCCCCCATAGCTGTAGGAATTCTGATCCCACAAAACCTGGACCCCCGACTCCTCCCCGGCCGGATGCCCTCCTCAGCACGTGGCGTGGCCTCTGAAGGTTCCTGATGTCATCTCCTCCTGGCCCAGCACAGTCCGTCCCCACGCTAGGGCTTCTGTCCCTGCCCTCCCAGGCACACCGATTTTGTTACTTTTTTTCACTTTCTGCACAGCGATGATCACTCCGTAAAAGTGCTTATTTCTCTCTTTGTGACTGTCTTGCCTCCCTCCCTTCCGGAGGCTTCCTGGGGTTGCTGGGGGAGGGGTTGCTGGGGGACAGGTGGCTGCTATTTCCCCATCAGGACATGTGGCACTGACTCATTCTGCTGCTACCTGGCTGGCAGTCCTCCTGTCCTGCAGGGCTCAACCCTCAGCCTTCCTTTTGGTCCACCCAGACCCCACAGTACAGAGCAATCCCAGCCACCACGCTCTCTCCGAACCTTGCTCGAGGCCCAGAGATTCCACAACCGCACACGGGCCCAGCGAGCGTCATTGGTCCAGCTGAGTTCCGCCGACTCCCAAGAGGCCGGAGTGAGCAGACACGGTCCTTACTTCGGCTTCCACTTAAGGTGGGACCTTCTGCTTTTCCAGTTCACACTGAGTTCAATGGTAAAAAAGCGAGATTTTCCAGGACATTTCTATGCCACTTGGGGGTGGGGACTAGTGAGTCCTCTCCTCCCATGCCGAATCCCCTTCACTTGGGCTCCCGAATGCGCGTGGTGTAAGGGAAGGAGGCTGGGGAGGCTGTTCTGCTCACCGTGCTTGTGGGGCTGTGGCTTGGGGACAGGAGGTCCTGTGCGAGGCATGGCAGAGCCAGAACTGACGTCCACACTGTGCCCAGAGCCCAGCTTGCACCTCCTCCAACCACGCAATGATAATTTCACCTTCATGAAAACTTGAATGGGAATCAGTAAAGAAATTATGCAGCATGTGCCACAGAGATGGGGTCAATGGTGTCGAGTCTGGTCTCGAACTCCCGGGCTCAGGTGATCCGCCTGCCTCTGCCTCCCAAAGTGCTGGGATTACAGGCGTGAGCCACCCCACCAGCCCCTTATATCATTTTATTGATGTCCTTTAGTTCCTTTTGAAACAGCCCATCATAGCTTCCATCTGTTTTGGAGCATTTGTCCGGTATGGTTTCATTGTCTGCAGGAATGCTTTTCTACTTCTTATTTTTGTTATAGTAACTTGATAAGATTTATTTCCTGTTGTTCACTTCTGTTATTTCAGTCTTCCTGAATTTCCCTGAAATATCTAACTGGGTTCTGTGTCGTGTGATCACTTGTAATTCCACACAGTGAGCTCTGGTGTCTATTCTCACACCTCTCCTGGGATCCACAGGTGGGCCAGATGTCGGTGACTTGTGGCCATCTCCCCACTGTCCCCCCGGTGAGCTGCGGTCATCTCCCCGGCATCCCCCAGGAGCCACGGCGCTGCTATTTGCTGCCATCTGAGTTAACAACCACAGGCAACCAGAGACTGGTAAATCTGCCCGGGGGCTGGGGACAGGCCTAAAGCAGGAGACGCCTTGTGGGGTGGAAGGGATCTCTGGGCAGAGGCACAGGGTGGGGGCAATTGGGTGCTGGGCTGTTCTTCATCTCTTACTGCACAGGGCATTGTAACATAGGGCCAGGGTAGAGAGTCACTGTTTAAATAGAGCACCTAGAGTCTGAACTATTGACATCTGAGGCTCCACCCTTAGAAGTCTAAGGGGTTAGGGAGAGCTGGCATGGAGCTGCGAGGTCCCAGGGGACGCAGGGGAGACCCACAAGGCCTGCTGATTGCTCAAGCCTTACCTATCCTGTTCCCCTCACCCTACTCATGTGCAGACCACACATATGCACGCACACACAGGCACACACCACACACATATACACACATGTGCACATACACATGCACACACGTGCACACACCACACATATGCACCCACACACATGCAAGCATCACAGACCACACACCACCCACATGCACACACCACCCACATGCACACACCACACACCTGCACACACACCACAGACACCACACACCACACACATGCACACACCACACACATGCACACATAGGCACAGAGGCACATACCACACACATGCCCCCCCACATGTGCATACATGTGCACACACCCCACACACATGCCTACACACATGTGCACACACAACACACATGCCCCCTCCACATGCATGCGCACACATACACACACGTCCGCACACACATACACACGCACACATACATGCACAGGCAGAGACGCGTACACGCACACCTAATGGGGCTTGGAAACCTTGCGGTTTAGGCCATCAGGGGGCTCTGACATGTGTGAATGAGGCATTTAACCAAAGTCGTTTCTGAAACATCCACTAAACCTACTTCTGAAAGAGTCAAGGATGACGTCTCCTTCCTCTCACGCCTGCCCAGATTGGGTCACATTTTGTGAGCCCCAATGTGCTTTTCCGCCAGTTCAAAACAAGCACCACCCTGATCTATGGGACACTAGGTGTTTGTGCGTGTTTCTGACGGATGCCCCATCCCTCCCTTAACCAATGGGCTTGGGCAGCCACACTGGTGTGGCCCTGTCCAGCTGCAGGGGTGAAGTGGGGGTGAAGCAGGGGTGACCTGGGGGGAAACCAAGCCAGAAACCCGCAGGTAGCCACAGGCCTGGCCACCCTTCAGGGGTAGAGTCCGGACAGCATCGGGACAGACCCTGAAAGGTGGACAAGAGCTGGAAGTGTGGATACTGGCCAGGCCCTGAGGCCCACATGTGGGCAAGGCCACATTTTCCAGTGGACAAGGCCCCAGTGCAGCGAGCCCAGCCCAGCCTGGCCACCCAGATGGCTCCGTCCTATGCCTAGAAACAAGGTCACCCACGTCACCTGCAGACCTGTATTTCAGCAGCGACAGGCGCCACTATTCTCCCTCCCTGGGTCAAGATCAGCTTCAACCCTCAGGCCAGACCTGGATGCCACAAGGATGGACCATTCCCCACTCGTTCGGGTGAGATCCAATGACCAGCACAAAGTGGCACAAAGCTGGTGCTCCCAGGACAGGTGGCCACAATGCACAGTCCTGACCAGGCCACACCTGGGTAAGGCCCTGAGGGACACCTGAGCAGCAGGAACTGTTCAGGCAAACCTGAGGTCACCCACCAGAATCTGCAATGCGCTGAAAGGTTTTATCAGTTGTTATTCATGAGAATTGTTGGCATCTGAATCAAAAATACATTCCAGGAGTTGAGATTGTGTTGTTACTGTTTTAAACCGTGGAGAAAAGGCACTTCTTCTAACAAGCAACAAAATAGCCCAGCAAGGGCCCTGTCTGGGGTTGCGGGAGGACATGCTGTGGGGGTCCTACATTCAGACCACAGTGCCGAGACCCCCTGCCCACCATGGGCCAGGTTCTGCTGCCAAGGGCCTTGCTCTCCCACTCCGAGGAGTTTCCAGCACATCCGGCCCAATGCCCGCTTATGGCCGCACATGGCCATACTCATTTATGATGTCACCAAATGTTCACGGCTCCAGTGGGAGCTGGAGGACTGCTGAGCCCTCAGGGCTGCTCCCAGGCTGATAGAATCTTAAATGAAATGGACAAAGGTCCTTTCAATTTTTTTCACGAGTAACTTTTAGTCAAACCACATTTCTACTAGAAACAACATTTTTCTCTACAGTCTTATTTCCAGAGAAAGTTTCTTCCGCTAACCTCCAACAATTGCTCTAGAATTTGGGGTCCTCTTTGGAGACAACTATTTAAGGACTATTTCCTTTATGCAAATGACAAATACTAAAGGGGAACACACCAACCTCCTCTACCAGGCCTGTCCTGCTGTCACCGAGTCACAGGTCAACATCTCTATTTTAAACCAGTCCCCTGAGATGACTCCAGGATAATGCAGAAAACTACAGTTCAAGATCAGGGCTGTGGCGCCTAGAAGGGCTCAGATGAGTGCAGCTGGGCTGACAAGCGGCTGTGGGAGACCCTCCTCTGGGCCGCTGGTGGGATCCCAGCCCATCCGTAGCAGGGGGCCCAGAGTGCCCGTCTGATCACAGAAATGTACCACTGGCAGGACCCCAGCTGCGATCGCAATGACCCTCCAGGGTGTCCCCAGCCGCGATCGCAGTGACCCGCCAGGGTGACCCCAGCCGCGATCGCAGTGACCCTCCAGGGTGACCCCACCCGCGATCGCAGTGACCCGCCAGGGTGACCCCA
>NC_045442.1:1826570-1828460 GCF_002776525.5 Piliocolobus tephrosceles
ATCGCAGTGACCCGCCAGGGTGACCCCAGCCGCGATCGCAGTGACCCGCCAGGGTGACCCCAGCCGCGATCGCAGTGACCCTCCAGGGTGTCCCCAGCCGCGATCGCAGTGACCCTCCAGGGTGACCCCAGCCGCGATCGCAGTGACCCGCCAGCGTGACCCCAGCCGCGATCGCAGTGACCCTCCAGGGTGTCCCCAGCCGCGATCGCAGTGACCCGCCAGGGTGACCCCAGCCGCCATCGCAGTGACCCTCCAGGGTGACCCCACCCGTGATTGCAGTGACCCGCCAGGGCTGGAGCTGGCTGCAGAGCTGGTATATGAACGGTGCTCAGCGCTAATTTCAGCAGACTGGCATTTGGCAGCTCGGGGAAATGTTTATGGAATCGGAGCCGCACCAGCCAACACTTCATGCATAATTCACCCTCGCCTGGATCATGCAGCCACTCACCACGCTTTTCCCATGTCATGGAAAAATATGTATTCATTAGATTGGTTGAATGAAGAAATGAATTCATTGAGGAACGCTCAATTCAAATATTTTTTAAATCACTGGATTTCTATATATCATCAGCAAATAATTAGGAATGAAAATATCAAATGTACCATTCATAATGGTATCCAAAAAATCCAACACTTTTGAATACGTGTTAGAAAACGTGCCCAAGACCTCTGTGCTGAAAACTACCAAGTGTTACTGACAGAAATTTAAAAGGATTTAAATAAATGGAAGAATATATCATACTTATTAATCCAAAGACTCAACATTATAAACATGTTTATTTTCCTCAAATTGATCTATAGATTCAATGCAATTCAATGTATAGAAGCTGTTATAAAAATGCAAATCTCCAAATGGATTCTAAAATGTAGATGGAAATGCAAAGAACCAAGAGAGAATAGAATCCAAAACACTGTCAGGGAGCTTCCGTGACTAACAGCCAACTTTTGCTGTTTGGGCACAGTGGCTCATCCTGTAATCCCAACACTGTGCAAGGCAGAGGCAGGAGGATGGCTTGAGGAGTTCAAGACCAGCCTGGGCAACACAGTGAGATCCCGTGTGTACAAAAAATAAATGAAAAAATTAGCCAGGTGCAGTGATGCGTGCCTGTAGTCCCAGCTACTTGGGAGGATGAAATGGGAGGATTGCTTGAGCCAGGGGGTAGAGGCTGCAGTGAGCTATGATCGCACCACTGCACTCCAGCCTGGGTGACAGAGTGAGATCCTGTCTCAGAAATAATAAGTAAACTTTCACCATGCTACACAGAAGCAACCACCATTCATTTTTTTCTCATGAGTCTAGTAGTCAGCTGGAGTCAGGTGGCCTAGGCTGGGCTCAGTGGGTACCACGTGGCACTTTTCCTGGGACTGGCCACTGGTCTAGACACAGCCTCCTCACAGAGAGGACAGAGATGGAGGAGTAAGCAGGGGACACAGAGGGCTGGGATTGGGCCTGGCCCAGGTCACTGCTGCACTGGCCAGAACAAAGCAAAGCTCTGCAAAGTCGCATGGCACAGGCATCCTCCCGGAAGAGGCGAAGGACTGGCCGGTAACGCTGTCTACGACACAGGCTCACACCCAGAAAAGGCGAAGGACTGGCCGGTAACGCTGTCTACGACACAGGCTCACACCCAGAAGAGGCGAAGGACTGGCCGGTAACGCTGACTATGACACAGGCTCACACACATGGCCACGGCTTTATTGGAAAAGAGAAGCTGCAAGTGCAGCGGGTAAAGCCTTTTTCACAGGACAGGTGCCAGGTCCGTCTCATATCCACAATCATATCCTACTCATGTCATGTGCCAAAATCAATCCCTGCTCGGTTTCCGATTTAAAATTGAGAGATAAGGCCGGGCGCGGTGGCTCACGCCTGTAATCCCAGCACTTTGGGAG